>NC_065592.1:16088771-16388771 GCF_024542745.1 Macaca thibetana thibetana
ATTCACACATTAAAAGATGTTTCTCGGGGCGGAGCAATGGCTGAATAGGAACAGCTCCAGTCTCCAACTCCCAGCGCTAGCAACACAGAAGACCGGTGATCTCTGCATTTTCAACTGAGGTACTGGGTACATCTTACTGGGGAGTGCCGGACGATCGGTGCTGGTCAGCTGCTGCAGCCTGACCAGCGAGAGCTGAAGCAGGGCGAGGCATCGCCTCACCTGGGAAGTGCAAGGGGGAAGGGAATCCCTTTTCCTAGGCAGGGGAACTGAGACACACAACACCTGGAAAATCGGGTAACTCCCACCCCAATACTGCGCTTTAAGCAAACAGGCACACCAGGAGGTCATATCCCACACCTGGCCGGGAGGATCCCACAACCACGGAGCCTCCCTCATTGCTAGCACAGCAGTCTGTGATCTACCGGCAAGGCAGCAGCGAGGCTGGGGGAGGGGTGCCCGCCATTGCTGAGGCTTAAGTAGGTAAACAAAGCTGCTGGGTAGCTCGAACTGGGTGGAGCTCACAGCAGCTCAAGGAAACCTGCCTGTCTCTGTAGACTCCACCTCTGGGGACAGGGCAATAACAAACACAGCCGAAACCTCTGCAGACGCAAACGACTCTGTCTGACAGCTTTGAAGAGAGCAGTGGATCTCCCAACACGGAGGTTGAGATCTGAGAAGGGACAGACTCCCTGCTGAAGTGGGTCCCTGACCCCTGAGTAGCCTAACTGGGAGACATCCCCCACTAGGGGCAGTCTGACACCCCACACCTCACAGGGTGGAGTACACCCCTGAGAGGAAGCTTCCAAAGCAAGAATCAGACAGGTACATTCGCTGTTCAGCAATATTCTATCTTCTGCAGCCTCTGCTGCTGATACCCAGGCAAACAGGGTCTGGAGTGGACCTCAAGCAATGTCCAACAGACCTACAGCTGAGGGTCCTGACTGTTAGAAGGAAAACTATCAAACAGGAAGGACACCTACACCAAAACCCCATCAGTACATCACCATCATCAAAGACCAGCGGCAGATAAAACCACTAAGATGGGGAAAAAGCAGGGCAGAAAAGCTGGAAATTCAAAAAATAAGAGCACATCTCCCCCGGCAAAGGAGCGCAGCTCATCGCCAGCAACGGATCAAAGCTGGATGGAGAATGACTTTGACGAGATGAGAGAAGAAGGCTTCAGTCCATCAAATTTCTCAGAGCTAAAGGAGGAATTACGTACCCAGCGCAAAGAAACTAAAAATCTTGAAAAAAAAGTGGAAGAATTGATGGCTAGAGTAATTAATGCAGAGAAGGTCCTAAACGAAATGAAAGAGATGAAAACCATGACACGAGAAATACGTGACAAATGCACAAGCTTCAGTACCCGACTCGATCAACTGGAAGAAAGAGTATCAGCGATTGAGGATCAAATGAATGAAATGAAGTGAGAAGAGAAACCAAAAGAAAAAAGAAGAAAAAGAAATGAACAAAGCCTGCAAGAAGTATGGGATTATGTAAAAAGACCAAATCTACGTCTGATTGGGGTGCCTGAAAGTGAGGGGGAAAATGGAACCAAGTTGGAAAACACTCTTCAGGATATCATCCAGGAGAACTTCCCCAACCTAGTAGGGCAGGCCAACATTCAAATCCAGGAAATACAGAGATCGCTACAAAGATACTCCTCGAGAAGAGCAACTCCAAGACACATAATTGCCAGATTCACCAAAGTTGAAATGAAGGAAAAAATCTTAAGGGCAGCCAGAGAGAAAGGTCGGGTTACCTACAAAGGGAAGCCCATCAGAATAACAGCAGATCTCTCAGCAGAAACTCTCCAAGCCAGAAGAGAGTGGGGGCCAATATTCAACATTCTTAAAGAAAAGAATTTTCAACCCAGAATTTCATATCCAGCCAAACTAAGTTTCATCAGTGAAGGAGAAATAAAATCCTTTACAGATAAGCAAATGCTTAGAGATTTTGTCACCACTAGGCCTGCCTTACAAGAGACCCTGAAGGAAGGACTCAACATGGAAAGGAACAACCGGTATGAGCCATTGCAAAAACATGCCAAAATGTAAAGACCATCGAGGCTAGGAAGAAACTGCATGAACTAATGAGCAAAATAACCAGTTAATATCATAATGGCAGGAACAAGTTCACATATAACAATATTAACCTTAAATGTAAATGGACTAAATGCTCCAATAAAATACACAGACTGGCAAACTGGATCAAGAGTCAAGACTCATCAGTCTGCTGTATTCAGGAGACCCATCTCACACGGAGAGACATATAGGCTCAAAATAAAGGGATGGAGGAAGATTTAGCAAGCAAATGGAGAACAAAAAAAAGCAAGGGTTGCAATAGTAGTCTCTGATAAAATAGACTTAAACGATCAAAGATCAAAAGAGACAAAGAAGGCCATTACATAATGGTAAAAGGATCAATTTAACAGGAAGAGCTAACTATCCTAAATATATATGCACCCAATACAGGAGCACCCAGATTCATAAAGCAAGTCCTTAGAGACTTACAAGGATACTTAGACTCCCATACAATAATAATGGGAGACTTCAACACTCCACTGTCAACATTAGACAGATCAACGAGACAGAAAGTTAACAAGGATATCCAGGAATTGAACTCATCTCTGCAGCAAGCAGACCTAATAGACATCTATAGAACTCTCCACCCCAAATCAACAGAATATACATTCTTCTCAGCACCACATCGCACTTATTCCAAAATTGACCACATAATTGGAAGTAAAGCACTCCTCAGCAAATGTACAAGAACACAAATTGTAACAAACTGTCTCTCAGACCACAGTGCAATCAAACTAGAACTCAGGACTAAGAAACTCAATCAAAACCGCTCAACTACATGGAAACTGAACAACCTGCTCCTGAATGACTACTGGGTACATAACGAAATGAAGGCAGAAACAAAGATGTTCTTTGAAACCAATGAGAACAAAGATACAACATACCAGAATCTCTGGGACACATTTAAAGCAGTGTGTAGAGGGAAATTTATAGCACTAAATGCCCACAAGAGAAAGCAGGAAAGATCTAAAATTGACACTCTAACATCACAATTAAAAGAACCAGAGAAGCAAGAGCAAACACATTCGAAAGCTAGCAGAAGGCTAGAAATAACTAAGACCAGAGCAGAACTGAAGGAGATAGAGACACAAAAAACCAATGAATCCAGGAGTTGGTTTTTTGAAAAGATCAACAAAATCGACAGACCACTAGCAAGACTAATAAAGAAGAAAAGAGAGAAGAATCAAATCGACGCAATTAAAAATGATAAAGGGGATATCACCACCGACCCCACAGAAATACAAACTACCATCAGAGAATACTATAAACACCTCTACGCAAATTAACTGGAAAATCTAGAAGAAATGGATAATTTCCTGGACACCTACACTCTTCCAAGACTAAACCAGGAAGAAGTTGAATCCCTGAATAGACCAATAGCAGGCTCTGAAATTGAGGCAATAATTAATAGCCTACCAACCAAAAAAAGTCCAGGACCAGATGGATTCACAGCTGAATTCTACCAGAGGTACAAGGAGGAGTTGGTACCATTCCTTCTGAAACTATTCTAATCAATAGAAAAAGGGGGAATCCTCCCTAACTCATTTTATGAGGCCAACATCATCCTGATACCAAAGCCTGGCAGTGACACAACAAAAAAAGAGAATTTTAGACCAATATCCCTGATGAACATCGATGCAAAAATCCTCAACAAAGTACGGGCAAACCGGATTCAGCAACACATCAAAAAGCTTATCCACCATGATCAAGTGGGCTTCATCCCTGGGATGCAAGGCTGGTTCAACATTCGCAAATCAATAAACATAATCCAGCATATAAACAGAACCAAAGACAAGAATCACATGATTATCTCAATAGATGCAGAAAAGGCTTTTGACAAAATTCAACAGCCCTTCATGCTAAAAACCCTCAATAAATTCGGTATTGATGGAACGTACCTCAAAATAATAAGAGCTATTTATGACAAACCCACAGCCAATATCATACTGAATGGGCAAAAACTGGAAAAATTTCCTTTGAAAACTGGCACAAGACAGGGATGCCCTCTCTCACCACTCCTATTCAACATAGTGATGGAAGTTCTGGCTAGGGCAAACAGGCAAGAGAAAGAAATCAAGGATATTCAGTTAGGAAAAGAAGAAGTCAAACTGTCCCTGTTTGCAGATGACATGATTGTATATTTAGAAAACCCCATTGTCTCAGCCCAAAATCTCCTTAAGCTGATAAGCAACTTCAGCAAAGTCTCAGGATACAAAATTAATGTGCAAAAATCACAAGCATTCTTATACACCAGTAACAGACAAACAGAGAGCCAAATCAGGAATGAACTTCCGTTCACAATTGCTTCAAAGAGAATAAAATACCTAGGAATCCAACTTACAAGGGGTGTAAAGGACCTCTTCAAGGAGAACTACAAACTACTGCTCAGTGAAATAAAAGAATACACAAACAAATGGAAGAATATACCATGCTCATGGATAGGAAGAATCAATATCGTGAAAATGGCCATACTGCCCAAGGTAATTTATAGATTCAATGCCATCCCCATCAAGCTACCAATGAGTTTCTTCACAGAATTGGAAAAAACTGCTTTAAAGTTCATATGGAACCAAAAAAGAGCCCGCATCTCCAAGACAATCCTAAGTCAAAAAAACAAAGCTGGAGACATCACACTACCTGACTTCAAACCATACTACAAGGCTACTGCCACCAAAACAGCATGGTACTGGTACCAAAACAGAGATATAGACCAATGGAACAGAACAGAGTCCTCAGAAATAATATCACACATCTACAGCCATCTGATCTTTGACAAACCTGAGAGAAACAAGAAACGGGGAAAAGATTCCCTATTTAATAAATGGTGCTGGGAAAATGGCTAGCCATAAGTAGAAAGCTGAAACTGGATCCTTTCCTTACTCCTTATACGAAAATTAATTCAAGATGGATTAGAGACTTAAATGTTAGACCTAATACCATAAAAACCCTAGAGGAAAACCTAGGTAGTACCATTCAGGACATAGGCATGGGCAAAGACTTCATGTCTGAAACACCAAAAGCAATGGCAGCAAAAGTCAAAATTGACAAATGGTATCTCATTAAACTAAAGAGCTTCTGCACAGCGAAAGAAACTACCATCAGAGTGAACCGGCAACGTACAGAATGGGAAAAATTTTTGCAATCTACTCATCTGACAAAGGGCTAATATCCAGAACCTACAAAGAACTCAAACAAATTTACAAGAAAAAAATAAAGAACCCCATCAAAAAGTGGGCAAAGGATACGAACAGACATTTCTCTAAAGATGACATTCATACAGCCAACAGACACATGAAAAAATGCTCATCATCACTGGCCATCAGAGAAATGCAAATCAAAACCACAATGAGATACCATCTCACACCAGTTAGAATGGCGATCATTAAAAAGTCAGGAAACAACAGGTGCTGAAAAGGATGTGGAGAAATAGGGACACTTTTACACTGTTGGTGGGATTGTAAACTAGTTCAACCATTATGGAAAACAGTATGGCGATTCCTCAAGGATCTAGAACTAGATGTACCATATGACCCAGCCATCCCATTCCTGGGTATATACCCAAAGGATTATAAATCATGCTGTTATAAAGACACATGCACACGTATGTTCATTGCGGCACTATTCACTATAGCAAAGACTTAGAATCAACCCAAATGTCCATCAGTGACAGACTGGATTAAGAAAATGTGGCACATATACACCATGGAATACTATGCAGCCATTAAAAAGGATGAGTTTGTGTCCTTTGTAGGGACATGGATGCAGCTGGAAACCATCATTCTCAGGAAACTATCACAAGAACAGAAAACCAAAGACCTCATGTTCTCACTCATAGTTGGGAACTGAACAATGAGATCACTTGGACTCGGGAAGGGGAACATCACACATCGGGGCCTATCATGGGGAGGGGGGATGGTGGTGGGATTGCATTGGGAGTTATACCTGATGTAAATGACGAGTTGATGGGTGCAGCACAGCAACATGGCACAAGTATACATATGTAACAAACATGCATGTTATGCACATGTACCCTAGAACTTAAAGTATAATAATAAAAAAAGGAATAAAAAAATAAATTTTTTAAATTAAATTAAGTAAAATTATAATTACAGTTTCTTAGTCACAATAACCACATTATTGCTAATTATAGCCACATTATGGTTAATGGCCACTATATTAAGCAGCAGAGACAGAGAACATTCCCATTATTGTAGAAAGTTCTATGTTTTTGGAGGGGTTAACTAGTTGGATATCCTTTTCTCTGGAGTATAACAGCTAGCAGAGCTGTCTAAATGGCAGCTGTGGAAAACACAGTTAAGCCAGGAACTAAGTTTCTCAGAATGACTTTTCCTACATGGTTATGAGTTGGTCAATGAATTGGTCAATGTTTAACTTCTATTTTTGGTAGGAGCAGTCTCTTAATAGTGAACTACTAATGTACTTGAGGCACAGGCCAGGCAATGACAAAAGAAGTAAAATTTTAGTTCATTAGTTCCTTAGGTTTAGTTCCTTAGTCATATTAGCCACATTCAAGAACTTAATAGCCACACATGGTTAGTGATTACTCACCAGCCTTGTCACATGCCAATTTCACATGTCGACCAATGTGCAATTTTCAACTGTGTATACACACACACACACACACACACACACACACATATATCGTATACGTGCATAGAGAAAACACTAGAAAGAAATTTACCAGCATGTTAATACCGGTTCTCTTTGAGCTGTAGAATTACAAGTAATTTACTGATCTTTATTTTCTTCAGAAGTTTCCATGTTTTTCATGAGAATATATTATTTTGTAATCATAAACAATATATATTTCTAGTAAAAAGAAATATATATATACCTTCTCAGATTCCACAAAAACAATGCTAGCCAACGACTCCATGAAATTGTGGTGTAATTCTGTGAGATGAATTCACAAATCACAAAGCTGTTTCTCGGAAACTTTCTTTCTGGTTTTTATCTGAGTTTATTTCCTTTTTCACCATAGGCTTCAAAGCGATCTAAAATATCCCTTCTCAGATTCCACAAAAACAGTGCTAACAAAGGGCTCCATGAAAGAGTTGTGTAACACTGTGAGATGAATTCACGTATCAAAAAGCAGTTTCTCAGAAAGACTCTTTGTGGATTTTATCTGAGTATATTTCCCTTGTCACCATAGCCTTCAAAGCGATCCAAAATATCCCTTCTCATATTCCACAAAAACAGTGCTAGCAAACAGATCCATGAAAGAGTTGTGTAACACTGTGAGATTAATTCACACATCACAAAGCAGTTTCTCAGAAAGCTTTTTTCTAGATTTTATCTGAGGATATTTCCTGTGTCACCATAGGCTTCAATGCAATTCAAAATATCCTTTCTCAGATTCCCCAAAAACAGGGCTACCAAACTGCTCCATAAAAAGAATCACTTAACACTGTGAGATGAATTCACAAATCACAAAGCAGTGTCTCATAAAGCTTCTTTCTGGTTTTTGTCTGAGGATAGTTCCTTTTTCACCATAGGCCTCAATGAGCTTGAGAATATCCCTTTGCAGATTCCACGAAATCAGTTTTAGCAAACTGCTCCAGGAATAGAAAGGTGTACCTCTGTGAGACGAATTCACACTTCAGAAAACAGTTTCTCAGAAAGCTTCTTCCTGGTTTTTGTCAGGGGATATTTCCTTTGTCACCATATTCTTCAAAGCATTCCCAAATATCCTATTATAGATTCCACAATAACAGTGTTATCAATCTCATCAATGAAAACAACAGTGTATCTCTGTGAGTTGAATTCACATAATCAAAAGCAGTTTCTCAGAAATCTTCTTTCTAGTTTTTATCTGAGGATATATCTTTTTTCACTGTAGGCCTCTATGCGCTCCAATATGTCACTTGCAGATTCCACAAAAACAGGGTTTGCAAACTGCTCCATGAAAATAAAGGTGTAACTCTGTGAGATGAATTCACACATCATGAAGCAGTTTCTCAGAAGGATTCTCTCCATTTTTTATCTAGGGATATTAATTTTTCACCATAGGACTCAATGCCCTCGGAATATACAATGGCAGATTCCACGAAAACAGTGTTAGCAAACTGCTCAATGTAATAGGAAGTGTATCTCTGTGAGATGAATATACTAGTCACAAAGCAGTTTCTCATGAAGCTGCTTTTAGTTTTTACTGAGGATATTTCCTTTGTTACCATAGGCTTCAAAGTGATCCAATCTATCCCTTCTCAGATTGAACAGATGCAGTTTTAGCAAACTGCTCATTGAAAGAATAGTGTAACTCTGTGAAATGAATTCACAGATGACAAAGACATTTCTCAGAAAACTTCTTTCTTCTTTTTATCCGAGGATATTTCCTTTTTAAACATGAGCCTCATTGCGTTCCCATATATCTCAATGCAGATTCTGCAAAAACAGTAATAGCAAACTTCTCAACGAAAGCAATGGTGTAACTCTCTGAGACGAATTCACACACCACAAAGCAGTTTCTGAGAAGGCTTCTCTCCAGTTTTGACATGAGGATATTTCATTTCTCACCATAGAATCCTATGCTATCCAAGATATCACTCCTAAGATTCCACAAAAACAGTGCTAGCAAACTCCTCAGAGAAAGAGTGGTGTAACTCTGTGAGATGAATTCACACATCAGAAAACAGATTCTTAGAAGCCTTCATTGTAGTTTTTCTCTGAGAATATTTCCTTTGTCACCATAAGCTTCAATGCGCTGCAAAATATCCATTTATGGATTCCAAGAAAACAGTGTTAGCAGAGTGCTCAATGAAAAGAACACTGTAACTCTGTGAGATATATTCATACATCACAAAGCAGTTTCTCAGAAGGCTTCTTTTTGGTTTTTATCTGAGGATATTTCCTTTGTCACCATAGGGTTCAATGTGCTCCCAAACATCCTATTGCTTTTTCCATGAAAACAGTGTTAGCAAACTGCTGTATGAAAACAATGGTGTAACTCTGTGAGTTGAATTCACACATCACAAAGAAGTTTCTCAGAAAACTTCTTTCTATTTTTTATCTGAGGATATTTTCTTTTTCACTATAGGCCTCAAAGTGCTCCCAAATATCAGTATGCAGATTCCACAAAAGCAGTGTTATCAAACTACTCCACGAAGAGAAAGGTGTAACTCTGTGAGATGAATTCACACATCACAAAGAACTTTTTCAGAAAGATTATTTCCAGTTTTTATCAGAGGATATTTCCTTGTCACCATAGTCTTCAATGCAATTCAAAATATCCCTTCTCAGATTCCCCAAAAACAGTGCTAACAAAATGATACATGAAAAGAATCATGTAACTCTGTGCGATGAATTCACACATCCAAAGCAGTTTCTCAGAAAGCTTCTTTTTGGTTTTTATCTGAGCATATTTCCTTTGTCCCCATAGGCTTCAATGCACTCCCAAATATCCTAATGCAGATTCCACGAAAACAGTGTTAGCAGACAGCTCAGTGAAAAAGAACAACTCTGTGAGATGAATTCACACATCACAAAGCAGTTTCTCAGAAAGCTTCTTCCTAGTTTTTATCTGAGGATATTTCCTTTGTTATTATAAGCTTCATTACACTAAGAAATATCCCATTGCAGCTTCCTCGAAAACAGTGTTAGCAAACTGATCCATGAACAGAACAGTGTAACTCTGTGAGATGCATTCACACATCACTATGAAGTTTCTCAGAAAGCTTCCTTTTGGTTTTTATCTGAGGATATTTCCTTTTTCACTATAGACCTCAAACTGCTCCCAAATATCCCTTTACATATTCCATGAAAAGAGTGTTAGCAAAATGCTTCATGAAAAGAAAGATGTAAATCTGTGAGATGAATTCACACATCACAAAGAACTTTCTCAGAAAGCTTCTTTCCAGTTTTTATCTGAGAATATTTCCGTGTCACTGTAGGCTTCAAGGTGATCCAAAATATCCCTTCTCAGATTCCCCAAAAACAGTGCTCACAAAGTGATCCATGAAAATAATCGTGTAACCCTGTGAGATGAATTCACATATCCAAAGAAGTTTCTCAGAAAGCTTCTTTTTGCTATTTATCTGAGGATATTTCCTTTTTCACCATAGGCTTGAATGAGATCCAAATTATTCCTTCTCAGATTCTCGAAAAACATTGCTACCAAACTACCCAATGAAAAAAATCATGTAACTCTGTGAGCTTCTTTTTGGTTTTTATTTGAGGATATTTCCTTTGTTACCATAGGATTCAATGTGCTCCGACATATCCTATTGCAGATTCCACAAAAACAGTGTTATCAAAAAGCTTAATGAGAAAAATGGTGTAAATCTGTGAGATGATTTCATACATCACAAAGAACTTTCTCAGAAAGATTCTTTGTAGTTTTTATCTGAGGATATTTTCTTTTTCACTATAGGCCTCAATGCGCACCCAAATATCCCATTACATATTCCATGAAAACAGTCTTAATATCCCATTACATATTCCATGAAAACAGTGTTAGCAAACTGCTCAATGAAAGGGACAGTGTATCTCTGTGAGATGAATTCTCACATCACAATGCAGTTTCTCAGAAAGCTGCTGTTTGCTTTTTGTCTTGGATATGTCCTTTGTCAACACAGGCTTCAATGCACTCGCAAATATCCCTTTGTAGATTCCAGGAAAACAGTGTTAGCAAGCGTCTCCACAAAAAGAAAGGTGTAACTCTGTGAGATGAATTAACACATCACATATAACTTTCTCAGAAAACTTCTTCCTGTATTTTTTTCTGAGCATATGACCTTTGTCACCATAGGCTTGAGTGCAATCCATAATATTCATTCTCAGATTCCCTAAAAACAGTGTTACAAAACTGATCCATGAAAAGAATCATGTAACTCGGTAAGTTGAATTAGCACATCACAAAGAAGTTTCTCAGAAAGTTTCTTTTTACTTTTTCCATGAGGATATTTCCTATGTCACCATAAGCTTCAATGCACTCTGAAATAACCCACTGCAGGTTAAAAGAAAACAGTGTTAGCAAACTGCTCCATGGAAAGACCAGTGTAACACTGTGAGATGAATTCACACATCAAAAACCAGTTTCTCATAAAGCATCTTTCTAGTTTTTTATCTGAGGATATTTCCTTTTTCACCATAGGCCTCAACGTGCTCCCAAATATCTCTTTGCAGATTCGACGAAAACAGTGTTAGCAAACTGATCCATGGAAAGAAATGTGTAACTCTGTGTGATGAATTCACACATGACAAAGAAGTTTCTGAGAAAGCTTCTTTCTAGTTTTTATCTGAGTATATTTCCTTTCTCACCCTAGGCTTCAATGCGATCCCAAATATCACTTCACAGATTCCCCAAAAACAGTGCTACCAAACTGTTCCATGAAAAGAATCATATAACTCTGTGAGATGAATTCAAAAATCAAAAAGCGGTTTCTCAGAAAGCTTCTTTGTAGTTTTTATCTGAGGATATTTAGTTTTTCACCATGGTCCTCAATGCACTCTGAAATATCCCTTTGAAGATTCCACGAAGACAGTGTTAGCAAACAGCTCTATGAGAAGAAAGTTGTAACTCTGTGAGATGAATTCACACATCACAAAGAACATTCTCAGAAACCTTCTTTCCAGTTTTTATCTGAGGATATTTCCTGTGTCACCCCAGACTTCAATGGGATCCAAGATATCCCCTCTCATATTCCCCAAAGAGAGTTCTACCAAACTGCTACATGAAAGGAAAGGTGTAACTCTGTTAGATAAATTCACAAATCACAAAGCAGTTTCTCAGAAAGCTTCTTTCTAGTTTTTGTGTGAGGATATTTCCTTTGTCACCAAAGATTCAATGTGCTTGCAGAATATCTCATTGTAGATTCCATGAAAACAGCATTAGCAAACTGCTCCATGAAAAGAAAGATGTAACTCTGTGAGATGAATTCACACATCAGAATTTTCTCAGAAAGTCCTTTCTAGTTTTTATCTGAGGATATTTCCTTTGTCACCATAGGCTTCAATGTGATCCAAAATGTTCTTTCTTAGATTCCACAAAAACAGTGTTACCAAACTGCTCCATGACAAGAATCGTGTAACTCTGTGACAAGAATTAGCACATCAGAAAGTATTTCCTCAGAAAGCTTCTTTCTAGTTTTTATGTGAGGGTAATCCCTTGTCACCTTAAGCTTCAATGCGCTCCAAAATATCCCTTTGTAGATTTCACAAAAACAGTGTAATGAAACTGTGCAATGAAAAGAATGGTGTAACTCTGTGAGTTGAGGTCACACATCAGAAAGAAGTGTCTCAGAAAGCTTCTTTCTAGTTTTTATCTGAGGGTATTTTCTTTGTCACTGTAGGCTTCAATGTGCTCCCAAATATCCTATTGTGGATTCCACAATACAGTGTTATCAAACTGCTCAATGAAAAGACTGGTGTAATTCTGTGAGATGAGTTCACACATCACAAAGAACTTTCTCAGAAAGCTTCTTTCTAGTTTTTATCTGAGGATATTTCCTTTTCACCATAGGCTTCAATGCTATCCCAAATCTCCCTTCTCAGATTCCCCAAAAACTGTTCTAATAAACTGATCCATTAAAAGAATCATGTAACATTTTGAGATGAATTCACATATCACAAAGGAGTTTCTTGGAAAGCTGCTTTCTAGTTTTTGTCTGAGGATATTTCCTTTGTCACCATACTCTTAAATGCGCTCTGAAATATAACATTGCAGATTCCATGAAAACAGTGTTAGCAAACTACTCAATGAAAAGAACAGTGTAAAGCTGTGAGATAAATGCACACATCACAAAGCAGTTTCTCAGAAAGCTTCTTTATAGTTTTTATATGCAGGTATTTCCTTTTTCACTATATGCCTCAATGTGCTCCCAAATATCAATTTGCAGATTCCATAAAAAGAGTGTTAGCAAACTGCTCAGTGAAAAGAACAGTGTATCATGGTGAGATGAATTCACACATCACAAAGCAATTTCTCAGAAAGTTTCTATCTAGTTTTTATCTGAGGATATTTAGTTTTTCAAAATAGGCCTCAATGCTCTCCCCAATATCCCTTTGCAGATTACATGAAAGCAGTGTTAGCATGAAAAGTTCCTTGAAAAGAAATTTGTAATTCTTTGAGATGAATTCCCACATCACAAAGAACTTTCTCAGAATGTTTTGTTCTAGTTTTTATCTGAGGGTATTTCCTTTCTCAAGATAAGCTTTAATGCAATCCTAATTATCCCTTCTCAGATTACCCAAAAATCAGTGCTACCAAACTGCGAAATGAAAAGAGTTGTGTAACTCTGAGATGAATTAACACATCAGAATATGTTTTCTCAGAAAGCGTCTTTCTAGCTCTTATATGAGGATATTTCCTTTGTCACCTAGAGTTTCAATGCACTCCGAGATGTCCCTTTGCAGATTCCATGAAAACAGTGTTGGCAAACTACTCAATGAAAAGGACAGTGTAACTCTGTGAGGTGAATTCGCACATCTCAGTTTCGCAGGAAGCTTGTATCTACTTATTATCTGAGGATATTTCCTTTTTTACCATAGGTCTCAATGCACTCTCATATATCTTCTTGTAGATTCCACAAAAGGAGTGTTAGCAAACAGCTCAATGAAAAGAATGGTGTAACTCTGCTGGATGAATTGACACTTCACAAAACAGTTTCTCAGAAAGTTTCTTTCTAGTTTTTAACTGAGGCTATTTCCTTTTTCACTATAGGCCTCAATGTGCTAACAAATATCCCTTTGCAGATTCCACAAAAACAGTGGTAGAAAACCACTCTATGAAAAGAAATTGATAACTTTGTGAGATGAATTCACACATCAAAAAGAATTTTTTCAGAAAGCTTCTTTGTATTTTTTATCTGAGGTTATTTCCCTTGTCACCATAGGCTTCAATGCGGCTTAAAATATCCCTTCTCAGATTCCCCAAAAACAGGGCTACCAATCTGATTTATGAAAAAAATCATATAATTCTCTGAGATGAATTAACACATCACAAAGCAGTATCTCACAAAGCTTCTTTCTACTTTTTGTGTAAGGATATTTCCTATGTCAGCATAAGCTTCATTTTGCTCTGAAATAACCTGTAGCAAATTCCAAGAAAACAGTGTTAGCAAACTGCTCAATGAAAAGAATAGTTTAACTCTGTGAGATGAATTCACACATCACAAGGCAGTTTTTAAGAAAGTTTCTTTCTAGTTTTTATCTGAGGATATTTCCTTTTTCACCATAGGCTTCAACACGCTCCCATATATCCCTTTGCAGATTCCACAAAAACAGTGTTATCAAACTGCTCAATGAAAAGAATGGTGCAACTCTGTGTGATGCATTCACACATCACAAAGCAGTTTCTCAGACAGCTTCTTTCTAGTTTTTATCTGAGGATACTTCGTTTATCAAGATCATCCTCAATGTGCTCCCAAATATCCCTTTGCAGATTCCACGAAAACAGTGTTAGCAAACTGCTCCATGAAAAGAACACTGTAACTCTGTGAGATGAATTCACACATCGTGAATAACTTTCTCAAGAAGCTTCTTTCTAGTTTTCTTCTGAGGGTATTTCCTTTGTCAACACAAGCTTCAATGTGTTCCAAAATAAGCCTTCTCAGATTCGCCAAAAAGAGTGCTATCAAATGATCCATGGAAAGACTCTTGTAATTCTGTGAGATGAATTAACACATCACAAAGCAGTTTCTCAGAATGCTTCTTTCTCTTTTTTATCTTAGGATATTTCCATCCAAAATATCCCTCCTCAGATTCCCCAAAAACAGTGTTACCAAACTGCTCCATGAAAACATTGGTGTAACTCTGTGAGAGGAATTCACACATCACAAAGCTGTTTCTCTGAAAGCTTCTCTCTAGTTTTTATCTGAAGATATTTCCTTTGACACCCTAGGCTTCAATGCGCTCCCAAGTACCCTATTACAGATTCTATGAAACCAGTTTTATCAGACTGTTGAATGAAAACAACCATGTAACTCTGTGAGATGAATTCACACATCCAAAAGCAGTGTATTAGAAACCTTCTTTCTAGGTTTTATCTGAAGGTATGAAATTTTTCACCATAGGCCTTAATGCACTCCCAATCATCCCTTTGCAGATTCCACAAAAACAGTGTTATAAAACTGCTCAATGAAAAGAGTGGTGTAACACTGTGAGACGAATTCACACATTACAGAGAACTTTCTCAGAAAGTTTTTTTCTAGTTTTTATCTGAGGATATTTCCTGTGTCACCACAGGTTTCAATGCCATCCAAAGTATCCCTTCTCAGATTCCAGAAAAACAGTGCTACCAAACAGATCCATGAAAAGAATCGTGTAACTCTGAGAGATGAATTAACACATCAGAAATCAGTTCATCTGAAAACTTCATTATCGTTTTTATCTGAGGATATTTGCTTTTTCCTTACAGGTCTCAATGCACTCCCAAATATACCTTTGCAGATTCCACAAAAACAGTGTTAGCAAACTGCTCCATGAAAAGAAAGGTGTAACTCTGTGATATGAATTCACACATCTTAAGGAACTTTCTCAGAAAGCTTCTTTCTAGTTTTTATCTGAAGTTATTTCCTTTGTCACCATAGGCTTCAATGCCATTCAAAATATCCCCCTCAGATTCCCCCAAAACAGTGCTACCAAACTGCTCCATGAAAACAGTGGTGGTACTCTGTGAGTACAAAGCTGTTTCTCAAAAAGCTTCCTTCTAGTTATCTGAGAATATTTCCTTTTTCACCATATTCCTCAATGCCCTCCCAAATATCCCATTGAAGATTAAATGAAAAAAGTGTTAGTAAGCTTCTCAATGAAAAGAATGGTGTAACTCTGTGAGATGAGTTCACACATCACAAAGCAGTTTCTCAGAAAGCTTCTTTCTAGTATTTATCTGAGGATATTTCCTTTTTCACTATAGGTCTCAATGAGCTCCCAAATATCCCTTTGCAGATTCCATGAAAGCTGTATAATCAAACAGCTCAATGAAAAGAATGGTATACCTCTCTGAGGTTATATGACACTTCACAAAGAACTTTCTCGGAAAGCTTCTTTCTAGTTTTTATCTGTGGATTTTTCCTTTGTCACCATAGGCTTCAATATGATCCAAAATATCCCTTCTCAGATTCCCCAAAAACAATGCTACCAATCTGATCCATGAAAAGGATCATGTATCTCTGTGAGATGAATTAACACAGCTCAAAATGGTTTCTCAGAAAGCTTCTTTCTAGTTTTTGTCAGAGGATATTTCCTTTGTCACCATAAGCTTCATTACACTCTGAAATATTCCATTGCAGATTCCAAGAAAACAGTGGTAGCAAACTGCTCAATGAAAAGAACAGTGTAAATCTGTGAGATGAATTCACACATCACAAAGGAGTTCCTCAGAAAGCATACTTTTGGTTTTTATATGAGGATATTTCCTTTGTCACCATAGGCTTCCATGTGCTCCCAAATACAGTATTGCAAATTCCACCGAAACCATGTTATCAAACTGCTCAATGGAAAGAATGGTGTTACTCTGTGAGATGAATTCAGAAGTCACAAGGCAGTTTCTCAGAAACCTTCTTTCTAGTTTTTATATGAGGATATTTCCCTTTTCACTGTACACCTCAATGTGCTCCCAAATATCCTTTGGCAGATTCCACAAAAACAGTCTTAGCAAACTGCTCCATGAAAAGAAGGGTGTAACTCTGTGAGGTGAATTCACACATCACAAAGAACTTTCTCAGAAAACTTCTTTCTAGTTTTTATGTGAGAATATTTCCTTTGTCACCATAGGCTTCAATGAGATCCAAAATATCCTTTCTCAGATTCCCCAAAAACAGTGATACCAAACTGATCCATGAGAAGAATCATGTAACTCTGAGAGATGAATTAACACATCACAAAGCAGTTTCTCAGAAAACTTCTTTCTCATTATATGTGAGGATATTTCCGTTTTCACTATAGGCCTCAATGCGCTCCCAAATATCACATTGCAGATGCCACGAAAACAGTGTTAGCAAACTGCTCCTTGGAAAGAAACGTGTAACTGTGTGAGATGAATTCACACATGACAAAGTAATTCCTCAGAAAGCTTCTTTCTAGTTTTTATCTAGAAATATTTCCTTTTCCACTATAGGCCTCAATGTGCTCCATATTATAACATTTCAGATCCCATGAAAACAGTGTTAGGGAACTGCTCCATGAAAAGAAAGGGGTTACTCTGTGAGATGAATTCACACATCACAAGGAACTTTCTCATTAAGCTTCTTTCTAGTTTTTAACAGGATATTTCCTTTTCCACCATAGGCTTCCACACGCTCCAAAATATCCCTTCTCAAACATCACAAAAACAGTGATGCCAAACTGCTCTCTCAACAGAAAGCTTTATCTCTATGAGATGAATGATCACATCACAAAGTAGTTTTCAGAAACTTTCTCTCCTCTTTTTACCTGAAGATATTTCCTTTTTCAACATTGGCCTCTATCTGCTCCCGATTATCCCTTGCATATTCCACAAAAAGATTGCTAACAAACTGCTCAATGAAAAGAAAGATTTAAATCGGTGAGATGAATTCTCCCATCACAAAACAGTCTCTCAGAAAGCTTCATTCTAGTTTTATCTGAAGGCATTTCCTTTTTCACCATAATCTTCTCTGCACTCCAAATATAGATTTGTACATAATACAAAACCAGGGTTACCAAACTGCTCAATGAAAAGAATGACTTGCTTCTGGGAGATGAATTCACCCAGTACAAATAAATTGCTCAGAAAGCTCCTTTCTAGTTTTTATCTTTGCATATTTACTTTTCCACCATCAGCCTCAATGCGCTCTCAAATATCACTTCCCAGACACCACAAAAGCAGTGACGAAAAACTGCTTAATCAACAAAATGGTTTATCTCTATGAGATGAATACACACCTCACAAAACTGTTTCTCAAAAACCTTCTCTCCAGTTTTTATCTGAAGTGTTTCCTTTTTCACCAAGGCCTCTATGAGCTTCACAATTTCCCTTTGGAGATTCCCAAAAAGCAGTGCTACCAAACTGTTCAATGAAAAGAAAAGTGTAACTCTGTGAGATGAATTCACCCATCACAAGGCAGTTTCTCTAAAGCTTTTTTCTAGTTTTTATCTGAGGATATTTCCTTTTTCACCATAGGCTCAAAGTGCTCCCAAATATCCCTTTGCAGATTCCATGAAAACAGTGTTAGCTAACTGCTCCATGAAAAGAAAGGTGTATCTCAGCGAGATGAATTCACATATCACAAAGAGCTTTCTCAGAAGGTTTCTTTCTAGTTTTTATCTGAGGATATTTCCTTTGTCATCATAGGTTTCAATGTGATCCAAAATATCCCTTCTCAGATGCACCAAAAACAGTGCTACCAATCTGCTTCATGAAAGCAATTGTGTAACTTTGTGAGATGAATTAACACATCAGGAAGTGGCTTCTCAGAAAGCTTCTTTCTAGTTTTTATATGAGGATATTTACTTTGTTACCATAAGCTTCAATGCACTCAGAAGTATCAGATTTCAGATTCCAAGAAAACAGTGTAAGTAAATTGTTCAATGCAAAGAACAGTGTAACTCTGTGAGATTAATTCACACATCACAAAGCAGTTTCTCTGAAAGCTTTTTTCTAGTTTTTTCTGAGGATATTTACTTTTTCACCATATTCCTCAGTGCACTCCTGAATATCCAACTTCAGATTAAACGAAAATAGTGTTAGCAAACTTCTCAATGAAAAGAAGGGTGTCACTCGGTGAGATGAATTCACACATCACAAAGCAGTTTCACAGAAAGCTTCTTTTTGGTTTTTATCTGAGGATATTTCCTTTGTCACCAGAGGCTTCAACACCCTCTCAAATACCCTATTGCAGATAGCATGAAATCAGTGTTATCAAACTGCTCAACGAAAACAATGGTGTAACTCTGTAAGATGAATTCACACATCACAAAGCTGTGTCTCAGAAAGTTTCCTTCTAGTTTTTACATGAGGATATTTACTTTTTCACTATAGGTCTCAATGCGCTCCAGAATATCCCATTGCAGATTATATGAAAACAGTGTTAACAAATTGCTCCATGAAAAGAAAGGTGTAACTTTCTGAGATGAATTCCCACATCACAAAGAACTTTCTCAGAAAGCTTCTTTCTAGTTTTTATCTGAGGATATTTCCTTTGTCACCATAGGCTTCAATGTGATTCAAAATAACGCTTCTCAGATTCCCCAAAAACACTGTTACCAAACTGATCCATGAAAAGGATTGTGTAACTCTGTGCGATGAATTAACACATCACGAAGTGGTTTCTCAGAAAGCTTCTTTCTAGTTTTTATATGAGGATATTTCCTATGTTACTATAAGCTTTAATGCACTCCAAAATATCCCATTGCAGATTCCAAGAAAACAGTGTTAGTAAACTGCTCAATGAAAACTACAGTGTAATACTGTAAGATGAATTCACACATCACAAAGCGGTTTCTCACAAAGATTCTTTCTACTTTTTATCTGAGATTATTTTCTTTTTCACCATAGGTCTCAATGCACTCCAATGTATACCTTTGCAGATTCCATGAAAATAGTGTTAGCAAACTGATCAATTAAAAGAATGGTGTAACTCTGTAGGATGAATTTACACACTACAAAGAAGTTTCTCAGAAAGCTTCTTTTTAGTATACATCTGAGGATATTTCCTTTGTCTACATGAGCTTCAATGCGATCCAAAATATCCCTTCTCAGATTCCCCTAAAACGGTGCTACCAAACGGATCCATGAAAAGAATCGTGTGACTCTAGGAGATGAATTCACATATCACAAAGATGTTTCTCAGAAAACATCTTTCTAGTTTTTATCTGACGATATTTCCTTTTTCTCCATATTCCTCCATGCACTCTCGAATATCCCATTGCAGATTAATCGAAAAAATTGTTAGCAAACTTCTCAATGAAAAGAACAGTAAAACTCGGTGAGAGAATTCACACATCACAAAGCAGTTTCACAGAAAGCTTCTTCTTGGTTGTTATCGGAGGATATTTCCTTTGTCACCAAAGGCTTCAATGTGCTCCTAAATAACTCCTCTTAGGTACCACAAAAACAAGGATGCTGAATTGCTCCATCAAAAAAAAAAAAAAAAAAAGGGTTAAACTCTATGAGATGAGTACACACATCACAAAACCATTTCTTGAAAAACTTTTCTGCAGTTTTTACCTGAAGTTATTTACTTTTTAACCATAAGCCTCCAGGAGCTCCTGAATATAACTTTGCAGATTCCATAAAAATAGTGCTACCAAGCTGCTCAAAGAAAATAAAGGCATAACTCTGTGTGATGAACTCACCCAAAACAAAGAAATTTCTCAGGAAGATTCTTTCTAGTTTTTATCTCAGGATATTTCCTTTTCCACCATTGGCTTCCATGCTCTCCCAAATATCCCTTTGCAGATTCCATGAAAACAGTGTTAGCAAACTCCTGCATGAAAAGAAAGGTGTAACTCTGTGAGATGAATTCACAAATCACAAAGCAGTTTCTCAGAAAGCTTGTTTCTAGTTTTTTCTGAGGATATTTCCCTTTTCACCACAGGCCTCACTGCGCTCACGAATATCTCTTTGCAGATTCCACAAAAATAGTGTTAGGAAACTGCTCCATGAAAAGAAAGGTGTAAATATGTGAGATGAATTCACACATCCCAAAGCAGTTTCTCAGAAAGCTTCTTTTTGGTTTTTGTCTGAGGATATTTCCTTTGTTACCATATTCTTTAGTGCACTCACAAATATCCTATTGCAGATTCCACGAAAACAGTTTCAGCAAACTTCTCCAAGTAAAGAATCATGCTACTCTGTGAGACGAATACATGCATCACAAAGCAGTTTCTCAGAATGCTTCTATCTAGTTTGTATCTGAGGATATTTCCTTTTTCAAAATAGGCTTCAATGCGATCCAAAGTATTCCTTCTCGGATTCCCCAAAAACAGTTTTACTAAACAGCTCCATGAAAGGAATTGTGTAACTCTGTGAGATGAATTCGCAAATCTCAAAGCACTTTCTCAGAAAGTTTCTTTCTAGTTTTTATTTGAGGATATTTACTTTTTCACCATAGGCCTCAATGTGCTCTCAAATATACCTTTGCAGATTAGATGAAAACAGTATTAGCACACTGCTCTATGAAAAGAAAGGTGTAAATCTATGACATGAATTCACACATCACAAAGAAGTTTCTCTGAAATCTTCTGTCTAGTTTTTATCTGAGGATATTTCCTTTTTCACCATATTCCTCTGTCCTCCCAATTATTCCATTGCAGATTCCACGAAAAAAGTGGTAGCAAACTTCTCAATGAAAAGAAAGTTGTAAATCTGTGAACAGAAATCATGCATCACAAAGCAGTTTCACAGAAGATTTCTTTTTGGTTTTTATCTGGGGATATTCCCTTTGTCACTATAAGTTTCAATGCAATCCAAAATATCCTATTGCTCATTCCATGAAAACAGTGTTAGCAAACTGCTCAATTAAAAGAACACTGTAACTCTGTGAGATGAGTTCACACATCAGATAGCAGTTTCTCAGAAAGTTCTTTTTGGTTTTTATCTGAGGATAAATACATTGTGACATTAGGCTTCAATGTGATCGAAAATATCCATTCTCAGATTCCCCAAAAACAGTGCTACTGAACTGATCCATGAAAAGAATCATGTAACTCTGGGAGATGAATTAACACATCACAATATGGTTTCTAAGAAAGCTTCTTTCTAGTTTTTACATGAAGGTGTTTCCTTTGTCACCATAGGCTTAAAATGCACCCCAAAATATCCCATTGTCACCATAAGCTTCAGTGTGCTTCCAAATATCCTATTGCAGATTTGTGAACAACAGTGCTACCATACTGCTGCATGAAAAAAATGGTGTAGCTCTGTGAAATGAATTCAGTTATCAGGAAGCTGTTTCTCACTAAGCTTCTTACTAGTTTTTATGTGAGGATATTTCCTTTTTCACCTTATTCCTCTACGTGCTCACGAATATCCCAATGCAGAGTCCAAGAAAAAAGTGTTAGCAAACTTCTCATTGAAAAGAATGGTGTAACATTGTGAGATGAATTCACACATCAAAACACAGTTTCCCAGAAAGTTTGTTTTTGGTTTTTATCTGAGGATATTTACTTTGTCACCAGAGACTTCAATGCGCTCCAAAATTTCGTATTGCAGATTCCATGAAAACAGTGTTATCAAACTGATCAACGAAAATAATGGTGTAACTCTGTAAGATGAATTCACACATCACAAAGTAGTTTCTCAGAAAGATGCCTTCTATTTTTTATCTGAGGATATTTCCTATTTCACCATAGGCCTCAATGCACTCCCTAATATCCCTTTGCAGATTCCACAAAAGCAGTGTTAGCAAACTGCTAAATGAAAAGAAAGGGGTAACTCTTTGAGACCAATTCACACATCACAAAGAAGTTTCTCAGAAAGTTTCTTTCCTAGTTTTTATCTGAGGATATTTCCTTTGTCACCATTGGCTTCAATGTACACCAAAATATCCTATTGCAGATTCCACACAAACTGTGTTAAAAAACTGCTACAAGAAAAGAATCATGTAACTCTGTGAGATGAATTCACACATCACAGTGCAGTTTCTCAGAAATCATCTTTCTAATTTTAATCTGAGGATCTTTCTTTTGTCACCATTGGCTTCAATGTTCTCCCAAATATCCTACTGCAGATTCCATGAAACCAGTTTTATCAATATGCTCAATGAAAAGAATGGTGTAACTCTGTATGAAGAATTCAGACATCACAAAGCAGTTTCTCAGGAAGCTTCTTTCTAGTTTTTATCTGAGGATATTTTTTTCACTATAGTCCTCAATGCACTCCAAAATATCCATTTGCAGATTCCACAAAAACAGTGTTAGCAAACTGCTCTATGAAAAGAAAGGTGTAAAACTGAGCTGAATTCAAACATCACAAGTAACTTTCTCATAAAGCTTCTTTCTAGTTTTTATCAGAGGATATTTCCTTGTCTCCATAATCTTCAATGTGAAACAATATATCCCTCCTCAGATTCCCCCAAAACAGTGCTTCGAAACTGATCCATGAAAAGAATTGTGTAACTCTGTGAGGTGAATTAACACATCACAAAGCGGTTTCTCAGAACGCTTCTTTCTAGTGATAATACAAGGATATTTAATTTGTCACTATAAGCTTCAAAGTGCTCCAAAATGTCCTTCACAGATTTCCCGAAAATAGAGTTAGCAAACTTCTCCATGAAAAGAAAGGTGTAACTTTGAGAGATGAATTCACCCATAACAAAGCAGTTTCTCAGAAAGCTTCTTTCCAGTTTAAATCTGAGGATATTTCCTTTTTCAACTTAGCCTGCAGTAAGCGCTCAGATACAACAAAAACAGTGAGGCCGAACTGCAAATCAACAAAAAGATTAAACTCTATGAGATGAATAAACACACCAAAAACCATTTCTCCAAAGGATTCTCTGCAGTTTTTATCTGAAGTTATTTCCGTTTTCACCATAGGCCTCTAGGAGCTCCCGAATATCCCTTTGCAGATTCCATAAAAACAGTGCCACCAAACTGCTCCGTGTAAAGAATCATGTAACTCTGTGATATGAATTCACAAATCACAAAGCAGTTTTTTGGAATGCTTCTTTCTAGTTTTTGTCTGAGGATATTTTCTTTGTCACCCAAAAGTTGAATGTGCTCCAAAATATTCCATTGCAGATTCCAAGAAAACAGTGTTAGCAAGCTGCTAAATAAAAGGAAAGGTGTAAATCTGTGAGATGAATTCACCCATCACAAAGCAGTTTCTCAGAAAGTTTCTATCTATTTCAAATCTGAGGATATTTCCTATTTCACCATAGGCTCCAATGTGCTCCCAAATATCTCCTCTCAGATACCACAATAACAGTGATGCTGAACTGTTCAATCAAAGAAAAAGTTAAATTCTTTGAGATGAATACACACATCACAAAACCATTTCTGGGAAAGCTTCTCTCCAGTTTTTATCTGAAGTTATGTCCTTTTCACTGTAGGCCACCAGGATCTCCCAAATATCCCGTAGCAGATTCCATAAAACCAGTGGTAGCAAACTTCTCCATGAAAAGAAATCTGTAACTCTGTGAGATGAATTAACATATCACAAAGCAGTTTCTCAGAAAGTCTCTTTCTGGTTTTTATCTGAGGATATATCCTTTGTCACCATAGGCCTCAAGGCACTCCAAAATATCACATTGCAGATTCCAAGAAAACAGTCTTAGCAAACTACTCAATTAAATGAACAGTGTAACTCTGTGAGATGAATTCACACATCACAAAGCAGCTTCTCAGAAAGCTTCTTTCTAGTTTTTTTTCTGAGGATATTTATTTTTTCACCATAGGCCTAAATGAGCTCCCAAATATCCCTTTGCATATTCCACGAAAACAGTGTTAGCAAACTGCTCCATGAAAAGAAAGGTGTAACTCTATGAGATGAATTCACACTTCACAGAGAACACTCTCAGAAAGCTTCTGTCCAGTTTTTAATCTGAGGATATTCCCTTTGTCACCATAAGCTTCAGTGCGCCCAAAATATCCCTTCTCAGATTCTCCAAAAAGAGTGCTAACAAAGTGCCCCATCAAAGGAATTGTCTAACTCTGTGGGATGAATTCACAAATCAGAAAACAGTTTCTCCAAAAGCTTCTTACTGTTTTTTGACTTACAATATTTCCTTTGTCACCTTAAGCTTCAGTGTGCTCCAAAATATCAAAATGCAGATTCCAAGAAAACAATGTTACTAACCTACTCATTGAAAATAACCATGTAACTCTGTGAGTTGAATTCACACATCACAATGCAGTTTTTCAGAAAGCTTCTTTTTGGTTTTCATCTGAGGATATTTCCCATGTCACCATAGGCTTCAATGTGCTCCCAAATATCTTATTGCAGATTTCACGAAAACAGTGTTATCAAACTGCTCAATGGAAAGAAAGGTGTAACTCTGTGAGATGAATTCACACATCAGAAAGCAATGTCTCAGAAAGCTTATTTCTAATTTTTATCTGAGAATGTTTCCTTTTTCACCATAGGCCTCAATGCGCTCCCAAATATCACTTTGCAGATTCCACGAAAACAGTGTTAGCAAACTGCTTCATGAAGACTAAGGTGTAACTCTGTGAGATGAATTAACACATCACAAATGACTTTCTCAGAAAGCTTCTTTCTAGTTTTTATCCTAGGATATTTCCTTTGTCACCATATGCTTCAATGCGATCCTAAATATCCCTTCTCAAATTCCCCATAAACAGCGGTACCAAACTGATCAATGAAAAGAATCGTGTATCCCTGTGAGAGGAATTTACAAATCACAAAGCAGTTTCTCAGCAACCTTCTTTCTAGTTTTTATATGAGGATATTTCCATTTTCACCACAAGCTTCAAGGCGCTCTGAAATACCCTATTGCAAATTCCACGAAAACAGTGTTATCAAACTGCTCAATGAAAAGAACGTTGTATCTCTGTGAGATGAAATCATATATCACAAACAGTTTCTCAGAATGCTTCTTTCTAGTTTTTATCTCAGGATATTTCCTTTTTCACTATATGCCTCAATGCACTCCCCAGTATCCCTGTGCAGATTCCACAAAAACAGTGTTAGCAATCTACTCCATGAAAAGACAGGTGTAACTGAGAAAGATGAATTCACGCATCACAAAGCAATTTCTCATAAAGCTTCTTTCCAGTTTTTATATGATTTTATTTCCTTTGTCTCCATGGGCTTCAATATGATTCAAAATATTCTTCCTCAGATTCCCCAAAAACATTGCTAACAGACCGATCCATGAAAAGACTTATGTAGCTCTGTGAGATGAGTGATAACATCACAAAGCCGTTTCTCAGAAAGTTTCTTTCTTGTTTTTATATGAGGATATTTTCTTTTTCACCATAAGCTTCAATGCACTCCAAAATATGCCATTGCAGATTCCAAGAAAACAGTGTTAGCAAACTGCTCAATGAAAAGAACAGTGTAACTCTGTGAGATGAATTCACAAATTTCAAAGCAGTTTCTCAGAAAGCATCTTTCTACTTTTTATCTGAGGATATTACCTTTTTCACATTAGACCTCAAAGCGCTCCCAACAATCCCTTTGCAGATTCCAAGAAAACGCTGTTTGCACACTTCTCCATGAAAAGAAAGGTGTAACTCTGTGAGATGAATTCACACATAACAAATAACTTTCTCAGAAACCTTCTTTCTAGTTCTTATTTGAGGATATTTTGTTTGTCACCTTAGGCTTAAATGTGATCCAAAGTATTCCTTCTCAGATTCCCCAAAAATTGTGCTACCAAACTAATTCATGTAAAGAATCGTGTAACTCTTTGAGATGAGTTAACACATCACAAGGCAGTTTCTCAGGAAGCTTCTTTCTACTTTTTATATGACGATATCTCCTTTATCACCATAAGCTTCAATGGAATTTGAAATATCCCATTACAGATTCCAAGAAAAGAATGTTAGCAAACTGCTCAATAACAAGAACAGTGTAACTCTGTGAGGTGAATTCAGTCATCACAAAGCAGTTTCTCAGAAGTCTTTTTTCTAATTTTTATCTGAGGATATTTCATTTTTCACCATAGGCCTCAATGGGCTCCCAAATATCCCTTTGCAGATTCTACGAAAACAGTGTTAGCAAAGTGCTCAGTGAAAAATATAGTGTAACACTGTGAGATTAATTCACACGTCACAAAGAACTTTCCCAGAAAGATTATTTAGAGTTTTTATCTGAGGATATTTTCTTTTTCACCATAGGCTCCAATGCCATTCAAAATATACCATCTCAGATTGTCCAAAAACATGGCCACCAAACTGCTCCATGAAAAGAATCATGTAACTCTGTGAGATGAATTCACACATCACAAAGCAGTTTCTCAGAAAGCTTCTTTGTGCTTTTTCTGTGAGGAAATCTCTTTTGTCACCATAAACTTTAATGTGCTCCCTAACATCCTATTGCAGATTCCACGAAAACTGTCACCAAACTGGACAATGGAAAGCATGATGTACCACTGTGAGATGAATTCACACATCACAAAGCAGGTTCACAGAAAGCTTCTTTCTAATTTTTTTCTGAGGATATTTCCTTTTTCACTATAAGCAACATTGTGCTCTCAAATATCCCTGTACAAATTCCATGAAAACAGTGTTAGTTCACCTCTCCATGAAAAGAAAATTTTAACTCACTGAGATGAATTAACACAACATGAAACAGTTTGTCAGAAAGCTTGTTTTCAGTTTTTATAGGAGAATATTTCCTTTGTCACCATAGTCTTCAATGCGATCAAAAATATCCCTTCTCAGATTCCCCAAAGACAGTGCTACCAAAATGATCCACGAAAAGAATCGTGTAACTCTGTAACATGAATTAACACATCACAAAGCAGTTTCACAGAAAGTGACTTTCTTCTTTTTAAATGAGGATGTTTCCTTTTTCACCATAAGCTTCAATGCACTCTGAAATATTCCATTGCAGATGGCAAGAAAACAGTTTTCACAAACTGCTCAATGAAAAGAACAGTGTAACTCTGTGAGATGAATTCACAAATCATAAAGCAGTTCCTCGGAAAGCTCCTTCCTAGTTTTTATCTGAGAATAGTTCCTTTATCACCATAGGCCTCAAAGTCATCCCAAATATCCCTTTACAGATCACACAAAAACAGTGCTGGCAAACTGCTCCATGAAAAGAAAGGTGTAGCTCTATGAGATGAATTGACAAATCACAAAGAACTTTCTCAGAAAGCTTCTTTCTGGTTTTTATCTGAGGATATTTCCTTTGTCACCATAGACTTCAGAGATCCATATTATCCCTTCTTTGATTCCCCCAAAACAGTGCTACCAAACTGCTCCATGAAAAAAGTCATGTAACTCTGTGAGATGAATTAACTCTTCACAAATCAGTTTCTCAGAAAGCTTTTTTCCAGTTTTTATCTGAGGATATTTCCTTTGTCACCATAGGCTTCAATGTGATTCAAAATATCCCTTCTCAGATTCCCCAAAAACAGGGCTACCAAACTGCTCCATAAAAAGAATCACTTAACACTGTGAGATGAATTCACAAATCACAAAACAGTGTCTCATAAAGCTTCTTTCTAGTTTTTGTCTGAGGATAGTTTCTTTTTCACCATGGGCCTCAATGAGCTTGAGAATATCCCTTTGCAGATTCCACGAAAAAAGTTTTAGCAAACTGCTCCAGGAAAAGAAAGGTGTACCTCTGTGAGACGAATTCACACTTCAGAAAACAGTTTCTCAGAAAGCTTCTTTCTGGTTTTTGTCTGGGGATATTTCCTTTGTCACCATATTCTTCAAAGCATTCCCAAATATCCTATTGTAGATTCCACAATAACAGTGTTATCAATCTCGTCAATGAAAACAACAGTGTATCTCTGTGAGTTGAATTCACATAATCAAAAGCAGTTTCTCAGAAATCTTCCTTCTAGTTTTTATCTGAGGATATATCTTTTTTCACTGTAGGCCTCTATGCGCTCCAATATGTCACTTGCAGATTCCACAAAAACAGGGTTTGCAAACTGCTCCATGAAAATAAAGGTGTAACTCTGTGAGATGAATTCACACATCATGAAGCAGTTTCTCAGAAAGCTTCTTCCTAGTTTTTATATGAGTATATATTTTTTCCCCCATAGGCCTCAATGTGCTCCCAAATATCCCTATGCAGATTCCAAGAAAACAGTGTAGCAAACTGCTCCATGAAAAGAATGGTGTAACTCTGTGGGATGAATTCATACATCATAAAGCAGTTTCTCAGAAAGTTTCATTCTAGTTCTTATCTGAGAATATTTTGTTTGTCACCATATTCATCAAAGTGATCCAATATATCCCTTCTCAGATTCCCCAGAATGGTGCTACCAAACTGATCCATGAAGAGAATGCTGTAACTCTGTGAGATGAATTAACACATCACAAAACGGTTTCTCAGAGATCTTCTTTCTAGTTTTTATATGAGGATATTTCCTTTGTCACTCTAAGCTTCAATGCACTCTAACTATCAGATTGTAGATTCCAAAAAACAGTGGTAACAAACTGCTCAATGAAAATAACAGTGTAACTCTGTGAGATGAATTCACACATCACAAGGAGGTTTGTCAGTAAGCTTCTTTATGATTTTTGTCTGAGGATATTTCCTTTTTTATGATCGGCTTCAACTCGCTCCCAAATATCCCTTTGCAGATTGCACGAAAACAATGTTAGCAAACTTCTCCATGAAAAGAAAGGTGTAACTCTGTGAGATGAATTCACACTTCAAAAAGAACTTTCTCATAAATCTTCTTTCTTGTTTTTATCTGAGGATATTTCCTTTGTCACCATAGGCTTCAATGAGATCCAAATCATCCCTTCTCAGATTGCAAAAAACAGTGCTACCAAACTGATCCATGAAAAGAACCATGTAACACTGTGAGACAAGTTATCTCTTCACACAGCAGTTTCTCAGAAAGCTTTTTTGTAGTTTTTATCTGAGGATATTTCCTTTGTCACTATAGACTTCAATGCGATACAAAATATCCCTTCTCAGATTCCCCAAACACAGTGCTGCCAAACTGCTCCATGGAAAGAATCATGTAACACTGTGAAATGAATTCACAAATCATGAAGCAGTTTCTCAGAAAACTTCCTTCTAGTTTTTGTCTGAGGATAGTTCCTTTTTCACTATAGGCCTCAATGGGCTTGCTAATATCCTTTGGCAGATTCCACAAAAACAGTGTTAGCAAAGTGCTCCATGAAAAGAAAGGTGTATCTCTGTGAGATGAATTCACACATCACAAAACAGTTTCTCAGAGAGCTTCTTTTTGGTTTTTGTCTGGGGATATTTCCTTTGTTACCATATTCTTCAATGTGCTCCCAAATATGCTACTGCAGATTCTATGAAACAGTGTTATCAAACTCCTCAATGAAGACAACTGTGTATCTCTGTGAGTTGAATTCACACATCCAAAAGTAGTTTCTCAGAAATCTTCTTTCCAGTTTTTATCTGAGGATATTTCCTTTTTCACCATGAGCCTCAATGCACTCCCAAATATCCCTTTGCAAATTCCATGAAAATAGTGTTACCAAATAGATCCATGAAAAGAAGGCTTAAGTCTGTTAGGTGAAATCACATCACAAAGAGCTTTCTCAGAAAGCTTCTTTCCAGTTGTTATCTGAGGATATTTACTTTGTCACCATGGGCTTCAATGTGATGCAAAATATCCCTTCTCAGATTCACCAAAAACAGTGCTACCAAACTGCTCCATGAAAAGAATCATGTAACTATGAGATGAATTCACAAATCACAAAGCAGTTTCTCAGACAGTTTCTTTCTTGTTTTTGTCTGAGGATATTTCCTTTGTCACCATAAGCTTCAATGCACTCCAAAATATCCCATTGGAGATTACAAGAAAACATTGTTAGCAAACTCCTCAATGAAAAAAAATGTAACTCTGTGAAATGAATTGACACAACACAAAGCAGTTTCTCAGAAGGCTTCTTTTTGATTTTCATCTGATTATATTTACTTTGTCACTGTAGGCGTCAATGTGCTCCGAAATATCCCACTGCAGATTCCAAGAAAACAATGTGAACAAACTGCTCAATGAAAACAACAGTGTAACTCTGTGAGATGAATTCACATATCACAAAGAAGTTTCTCAGAAAGATTCTTTCTAGTTTTCGTCTGAGGTTATTTCCTTAGTCACCATAGTGTTCAATGCCATCCAAATTGTCCCTTCTCAGATACTCCAAAAACCGTGCTAGCAAACTGATCCATGAAAGGGATCATGTAACTCTGTGAGAAGAATTAACACATCACAAAGTGGTTTCTCAGAAAGTTTCTTTCTACTTTTTATATGAGGATATTTCCTTTGTCGCCATAAGCTTCAATGTGCTCCGCAATATCCCATTGCAGATTCCAAGAAAGCAGTGTTAGCAAACTGCTCAATGAAAAGAACAGTGTAGCACTCTGACATGAAATCACACATCACAAAGCAGTCTCAGAAAGCTTCTTTCTAGTTTTTGTCTGAGGATATTTCCTTTTTTACAATAAGCTTCAATGTGCTCTGAAATATGTCATTGCAGATTCCGCAAAGACAGTGTTAGCAAACTGCTCAGTGAAAAGAACAGTGTAACTCTGTGACTTGATTTCACACATCACAAAGCAGTTTCTCAGAAAGCTTCTTTCTACTTTTTCTATGAAGATATTTCTTTTTTAAACATAGGCCTCATTATACTCCCAAATATCCCTTTGCAGGTTCCACAAAAAGAGTGTTAGCAAACTGTTCCATGAAAAGACAGTTGTAACTCTGTGAGATGAATTCACACATCATGAAGAACTTTCTCTGAAAACTTCTTTCTAGTTTTATTCTGAAGATATTTCCTTTGACACTATAGGCTTCATTGCAATCCAAAGTATCCCTTCTCAGATTTCCTAAAAAGAGTGCTATTAAACTAATCCATGAAAAGAATCCTGTAACTCCATGAGATGAATTTACAAATCACCAAGGAGTTCCTCAGAAAGTTTCTTTCTAGTTTTTGTCTTAGGGTATTTCCTTTTTCACAATAAGCTTTGATGCCCTCCGAAATATCCCATTGCAGACTCCAAGAAAACAGTGTTAGAAATCTGCTCAATGAAAAGAACAGTGTAACCCTGTGAGACGAATTCACGCATCAAAAAGTGGTTTCTCAGAAAGCTTCTTTTAGGTTTTCTCTGAGGATATTTCCTTTTTCACTATAGGCCTCAATGCACTGCCAAAATCCCTTTGCAGATTCCACAAAAATTGTGTTAGTAAAGTGTTCCATGAAAAGAAAGTTGTAACTCTTTGAGATGAATTCACACACCACAAAGAACTTTCTCAGACAGCTTCCTTCTTGTATTTATCTGAGAATATTTCCTTATACACCATCAGCTTCAATGCAATCTAAAATGTCCCTTTTCAGATTCCCCGAAAAGAGTGCTGAAAACTGATCCATGAAAGGAATAGTGTAACTCTGTGTGATGAATTAGCACATCACAAAGTGGTTTCTCAGAATACTTCTTTCTAGCTTTTATATGTGGGTGTTTCCTTTGTCAACATAAGCTTCTATGCACTCCGAAATATCTGATTGCAGATTCCAAGAAAACAATGTTAGCAAACTGCTCAATGAAAAGAACAGTGTAACTCTGACAGACGAATTCAACATCACAAAGCATTTTCTCAGAACGTTTCTTTCTAGTGTTTACCTGAGGATATTTCTTTTTTCACTATAGGCCTCAATTCTCTCCCAAATGTCCCTTTGCAGATTTCACAAAAGCAGTGTTAGCAAACTGCTCGATGAAAAGGAATGTGTATCTCTGTGAGATGAATTCACACATCACAGAGAACTTTCTCAGAAACCTTCTTTCTAGTTTTTCTCTTAGGATATTTCATTTGTCACCATAGGCTTCAATGCAATCCAAAATATCACATCTCAGATTCCCTGAAAACAGTGATACCAAGCTGCTCTATTAAAAGAATTGTGTAACTCTGTGAGATGAATTCACAATCACAAAGCAGTTTCTCAGAAAGCTTCTTTCTAGTTTATGTCTGAGGATATTTTCTTTGTCACCATATGCTTCAATGCATTCCAAAATATCCCATTACAGATTCCAAGAAAACAGTGTAAGAAAACTTCTCAATGAAAAGAACAGTGTAATTCTGTGTGCTGAATTCAAATATCACAAAACAATTTCTCAGAGAGCTTCTTTTTGGTTTTTCTATGAGGATATTCCCACTGTCACCCGATGCCTCAATGCACTCCCAAATATCCCTTTGAAGATTCCACAAAAACAGTGTTTTCAATATGCTCCATGAAAAGAAAGGTGTAACTCTGAGATAAATTCACTCATCACAATGAACTTTCTCAGAAATCTTCTTTGTAGTTTTTATCTGAGGATATTTCCTTAGTTACCATAGACATCAATGTGATCCAATATATCCCTTCTCAGATTCCCCAAAAACAGTGTTATCAAACTGATCCATGAAAATAATTGTGTATCGCTGTGAGATGAATTAACACATCTCAAAGCAGTTACTCAGAAAGCATCTTTCTAGTTTTTATATGAGGATATTTTCTATGTCACCATCGACTTCAATCAGATCCAAAATATCCCTTCTGAGATTTCCTAAAACTGCTACCAAGCTGCTCCATGAAAGGAATCATATAGCTCTGTGACAAGAATTCACAAATCACAAAGAAGTTTCTCAGAAAGCTTCTTTCTAGTTTTTGTCTGAGGATATTTCCTTTGTTACCATAAGTTTCAATGCACTCTGAAGTATCCCATTGCAGATTACAGGAAAGCAGTGTAGCAAACTTGTCAATGAAAAGAATGGTGTAAGGGTAACACTGTAAGATGAATTCACACATCACAAAGCAGTTTCTCAGAAAGCTTCTTTCCAGTTTTTATCTGAGGATAATTCCTTTGTCACCATAGGTTTCAATGTGATGCAAATTATCCCTTCTCACATTCCCCAAAAACAGTGCTACCAAACTGCTACATGAAAGAAATCGTGTAACTCTGAGATGAATTCACAAATCACAAAGCAGTTTATCAGAAAGATTCTTTCTTGTTTTTGTCTGAGGATATTTCCTTTATCACCATAAGCTTAAATGCACTCCAAAATATACCATTGCAGATTCCAAGAAAACAGTGTTGGCAAACTGCTCAATGAAAAGAACAGTGTAACACTGTGAGATGAATTGACACAACACAAAGCAGTTTCTCAGAGAGATTCTTTCTAGTTTTAATCCAATTATGTTTTCTTTGTCACCGTAGGCTTCAATGCACTCCGAAATATTCAATTGCATATTCTAAGAAAATAGTGTTGCCAAACTTCTCAATGGAAACAACTGTGTAACTCTAAGAGGTGAATTCACACGTCACAAAGCAGTTTCTCAGAAAGATTCTTTCTAGTTCTTAACTGAGAATATGCCCTTTTTCAACATAGGCCTCAATGCACTCCCAAATATCCTTTTGCAGATTCCATGAAGAGTGTTAGCAATCTGCTCCATGAAAAGAAAGTTGTAACTGTGTGAGTTGAATTCACACATCATGAAGAACTTTCTCAGAAAGCTTCTTTCTAGTTTTTACCTGAGGATATTCCCTTTATCAGCATAGGTCTCAATTCACTCCCAAATACCCCTTTACATGTTCCATGAAAACAGTGATACCAAACTGCTCCATGAAAAGAATGGTGTAAGTCTGTTAGGTGAATTCACATATCACAGGGAACTTTCTCAGAAGGCTTCTTTCCAGTTTTTATCTGAGGATAATTCCTTTGTCACCACAGGCTTCAATGTGATGCAAAATATCCCTTCTCAGATTCCCCAGAAACAATGTTACCAATCTGCTACATGAAAGAAATCGTGTAACTCTGAGATGAATTCACAAATCACAAAGCAGTTTATCAGAAAGATTCTTTCTTGTTTTTGTCTGAAGATATTTCCTTTGTCACCATAAGCTTAAATGCACTCTGAAATATATCACTGCAGATTCCAAGAAAACAGTGTTTGCAAACTGCTCAATGAAAAGAACAGTGTGACACCGTGAGATGAATTGACACAACACAAAGCAGTTTCTCAAGGCTTCTTTTTGGTTTTCATCCGATTATATTTTCTTTGTCACCGTAGGCTTCAATGCACTCCGAAATATTCAATTGCATATTCTAAGAAAATAGTGTTGCCAAACTTCTCAATGGAAACAACTGTGTAACTCTAAGAGGTGAATTCACACGTCACAAAGCAGTTTCTCAGAAAGATTCTTTCTAGTTCTTAACTGAGAATATGCCCTTTTTCAACATAGGCCTCAATGCACTCCCAAATATCCCTTTGTAGATTCCACGAAAAGAGTGTTAGAAAACTGCTCCATGAAAAGAAAGTTGTAACTGTGTGAGTTGAATTCACACATCATGAAGAACTTGCTCATAATGCTTCTTTCTAGTTTTTATCTGAGGATATTCCCTTTATCAGCATATTTTTCATTGCAGTCCAAAATATCCCTTCTCAGTTTACCCAAAAACAGTGCTACCAAAGAGATCCATGAAAGGAGTTGTGAAAGTCAGTGAGATGAATTAACACACCACAAAGCAGTTTCTCAGAAAACTTCTTACTAGTTTTTATGTGAAGATATTTCCTTCGTCACTATAAGCTTCAATGTGCTCTGAAATATCCTATTGCAGATTCCAAGAAAACAGTGTTTGCAAACTACTCAATGAAAACAACAGTGTAACTCTGTGAGATGAATTGACACAACACAAAGTAGTTTCTCAATAGGCTTCTTTTAGGTTTTCAACTGATTATGTTTCCTTTGTCACTGTAGGCTTCAATGCACTCCGAAATATCCCATTGCATATTCCAAGAAAAGAGTGTTACCAAACTGCTCAATGAAAAGAACCGTGCAACTCTATTAGATGAATTCACTCATAACAAAACAGTTTCTCAGAAAGATTCTTTCTAGTTCTTAACTGAGAATATGACCTTTTTCAACATAGGCCTCAAGGCACTCCCAAATATCCCTTTGCAAATTCCATGAAAAGAGTGTTAGCAAACTGCTCTATGAAAAGAAAGTTGTAACTCTGTGAGTTGAATTCACACATCATAAAGAACTTTCTCAGAAAGCTTCTTTCTAGTTTTTATCTGAGGATATTCCCTTGGTGACCATAGGTCTCAATTCGCTCCCAAATATTCCTTTGCATATTCCACAAAAACAGTGATACCAAACTGCTCCATGAAGAGAACGGTGTAAGTCTGTTAGGTGAATTCACACATCACAAAGAACTTTCTCAGAAAGCCTATTTCCAGTTTTCATCTAAGGATAATTCCTTTGACACCATAGGCTTCAATGTAATGCAAAATTCCCTTCTCAGATTTCCCGAAAACAGTGCTACCAAACTGCTACATGAAAAAAATTGTGTAACTCTGAGATGAATTCACAAATCACAAAGCAGTTTTTCAGAAAGATTCTTTCTTGTTTTTTCTGAGGATATTTCCCTTGTCAAGATAAGCTTCAATGTACTCCAAAATATACCATTGCAGAATCCACGAAAACAGTGTTTGCCAAACTGCTCAATGAAAACAATGGCATAGCTCTGTGAGATGAATTCTTACATCACAAAGCAGTTTATCAGAAAGCTTCCTTCTAATTTTTATGTGAGGATATTGCCTTTTTCACTATAGTCCACAATGCACTCCCAAATATCCCTTTGCAAATTCCATGAAAATAGTGTTAGCACGCAGATCCCTGAAAAGAAAGGTGTAATACCGTGAGATGAATTCCCACATCACAAGGAAGTTTCTCAGAAAGCTTCTTTATAGTTATTACATCAGGATAATTCCTTTGTCACCATAGGTTTCAATGCAATCCAAAATATCTGTTCTCAGATTCTCCAAAAACAATGCTACCAAACTGCTCCATGAATAGAATGGTGTAACTCTGTGAGATGAATTCCCATATCACAAAACTGTTTCTCAGAAAGCTTCTTTCTAGTTTTTGTCTGAGGATATTTCCTTTTTCACCATATTCCTCAATGCGCTCTTGAATATCCCATAGTGGATTCCAAAAAAATGTGTTAGAAAACTTCTCAATGAAAAGAATGGTGTAACTCTGTGAGATGAATTCACACATCACAAATAACTTTTTCAGAAAATTTCTTTCTAGATTTTATCTGAGGATATTTTCTTTGTCACCATAAGCTTCAATGCAATCCAAAATATCCCTTCTCAGATTCCCCAAAAACAGTGCTACCAAACTACTCCATGAAAATAATCGTGTAACTCTGTGAGATGAGTTCACAAATCACAAAGGAGTTTCTCAGAAAGCTTCTTTCTCGTTTTTTGTCTGAGGATAATTCCTTTGTAACCATTTGCCTGAAGGCACTCATGAATATCCCTTTGCAGATTCTACAAAAATAGTGTTAGCAAACTGCTCCATGAAAACAAAAGTGTAATTCTGTGAGTAGAATTCACCCATCACAAAGCAGTTTCTCAGAAAGCGTCTTTCTAATTTTTATCTGGGGATATTTCCTTTTACACCATAGGCTTCAATGTGCTCCCAAATAACTCCTCTCAGATACGACAAAAACAGTGATGCCAAACTGCTCAATCAACAGAAAGTTTGTATTGAAATGAATGAATTGTTTACCTGAGGATATTTCCTTTTTCACCATAGGCCTTAAGGTGCTCCCAAATATCCTTTTGCAGATTACAGGAAAGCAGTATTAGCAAACTGCACCATGAAAAGATAGGTGTAACTCTGTGAGATGACTTCACACGTCACAAAGAACTTTCTCAGAGAGCTTCTTTCTAGCTTTTATCTGAGGGCATTTCCTTGTCACCATAGGCTTCAATGCGATCCAAATTATCCCTTCTCAGATTCCCCTAAAACAGAACTGTCAAACTGATCCATGAAAAGAATCGTGTAACTCTGTGCAATGAATTCACAAATCACAAAACAGTTTCTCAGAATGTTTCTTTCTATTTTTTGTCTGAGGATATTTACTTTTTCACAATAAGGTTCAAAGTGCTCCGAAATATCCCAGAATAGATTCCAAGAAAACAATGTTAGCAAATAGCTTAATGAAAAGAACAGGGTAACTCTGTTAGTTGAATTCACACATCACAAAGCAGTTTCTCAGAAAGCTTCTTTTTGGTATTTTGATGGGGATATTTCCTTTGTCACCATAGGCTTCAATGCACTCAGAAATATCCTTTTGTAGACTCCATGAAAACAGTATAATCAAACGGCTCAAAGAAAAGAACAGTGTAGCTCTGTGAGATGAATTCACCTATCCCAAAGCAGTTTCTCAGAAAGCTTCTTTCTAGATTTAATCTGAGGATATTTTTATTTTCACCATAGGCCTCAACGTGTTCCCAAATATCCTTTGCAGATTCCATGAAAACAGTGTTAGCAAATTGCTCCATGAAAAGAAACGTGTAACTCTGTGAGATGAATTCACACATCATGAATAACTTTCTCGGAAAGCTTCTTTCTAGTTTTTATCTGAGGATATTTCCTTTGTCACCATAGGCTTCAATGTGCTCCAAAGTATCCCATTGCAGATTAAAAGAAAACAGTGTTAGCAAACTGCTCAAAGAAAAGAACAGTGTAACCCTGTAAGATGAATTGAAACAACACAAAGTAGTTTCTCAGAAACGCTCTTTTTGGTTTTTATCTGAGGATATTTCCTTTCTCTCCATAGACTTCAATGTGCTCCAAAATATCCTATTGCAGATTCCACGAAAAAAGTGTTATAAAACTACTCAATGAAAAGGATGGTGTAGCTGTGTGAGATGAATTAACAAATCACAATTCAGTTTCTCAGAAACCTCCTTCTCTCTAGTTTTTATTCACACATCACAAAGAACTTTATCAGAAAGCTTCTTTCTAGTTTTTTTTTCTGAGGATATTTCTTTTGTCATCATAACCTTCATTGCGATCAAAAATATCCCTTCTCAAATGTCCCAAAAACCGTGCTACCAAACTGATCCATGAAAAGAATCATGTTGCACTGTGAGATGAATTAACACATCACAAAGCGGTTTCTCAGAAAGCTTCCTTCTAGTTTTTATGTGAGGATATTTCCTTTTTCACCATAAGCTTCAATGCGCTCTGAAATATTCCATTGCAGAATACAAGAAAACAATGTAAGCAAACTGTTCAATGAAAAGAAAGGTGTAACTCTTTGCAATTAATGCACAACACAAAGCAGTTTCTCAGAATTCTTCTTTCTACTTTTTATCTGAGGATATTTAATTTTTCACCATTGGCCTCAAAGCATTCGCAAATATCCCTTTTGCAGATTCCATGAAAACAGTGTTTGCAAACTCCTCCATGAAAAGGAAGGTGTAACTCTGTTTGTTGAATTCACACATCACAAAGAACTTTCTCGAAAACCTTTTTTCTAGTTTTTAAGTGATAATATTTCCTTTGCCACCATAGGTTTACATGCCATCCAAAATATCACTTCTTTTTTTCTTTTTTTTGAGATGGAGTCTCACTCTGCCGCCCAGGCTGGAGTGCAGTGGCCAAATATCACTTCTTAGATTCACCAAAAACAGTGCTACCAACCTACTCAATGAAAAGAATCATGTAACTTTGTGAGATGAATTAAAACATAACAAACCAATTTGTCAGAAAGCTTCTTTCTAGTTTTTATATGAGGATATTTCTGTTTTCACTATCAGCTTCAATGTGCTCTGAAATATCAGATTGCAGATTCCAAGAAAACAGTGTAAGCAAACTGCTCAATGCAAAAAACAGTGTAACTCTGTGAGATGAATTCACATGTCACAAAGTAGTTTCTCATAAAGCTGCTTTCTAGTTTTTATCTGAGGATATTCCCTTTTTCACTATAGGCATTAAAGCACTCAGGAATATCCCATTGTAGATTCCATGAAAACACTGTTAGCAAGCTGCTCCAGGAAAAGAAAGGTATAATTATATGGGAAGAGTTCACACATCACAAAGAAGTTTCTCAGAAAGTTTCTTTCTAGGTTTTAACTAAGGATATTTCCTTTGTCACCATAGACTTCAATGCCATCCAATATATCCCTTCTCAGATTCCCCCAAAACAGTGCCACCAAACTGCTCCATGAAAAGAATCGTGTAACTCTGTGAGATGAATTCACAAATCACAAAGCCGGTTTTCAGAAAGCTTCTTTCTCGTTTTTGTTGTAGAATGTTTCCTTTTTCACCATTAGCCAGAAGGTGCTCGTGAATATCCCTTTACAGATACCACGAATTTATTGTTAGCAAATTGCTCCATGAAAAGGAAAGTATAAATTGGTGAAATGAATTCACACATCACAAAGAAGTTTCTGAGATAGATTCTTTTTTGTTTTTGTCTGAAGATATTTCTTTTGTAGCCATAGGATTCAATGCACTCCGAAATATCCTTTTGCAGAGTCCACAAAACAATGTTATCAAACTGCTCAATGAAAACAACAGTGTAACTCTCTCAGATGAATTCACATATCATAAAGTAGTTTCTCAGAAAGGTTACTTCTAGTTGTATCTGAGGATACTTCAGAAAGACTTCAAAGCACCCCAAAATATCGCTTCTCAGATTCCTCAAAAACAGTGCTACCAAACTCTTCCTTGAAAAGAATGGTGTAACTCTGTAAGATGAGTTCACGTATCACAAAGATGTTTCATAGAAAAACTCTTTTTAGTTTTTATCTGAGGATATTTCCTTTTTCACCATATTCCTCAAAGTGCTCCTGAATATCCCATTGCAGATTAAATGAAAAAAGTGTTAGCAAACTTCTCAATAAAGCGAATGATGTAACTCTGGGAGTTGAATTCACACATCACAAAACAGTTTCACAGAAAGCTTCTTTGTACTTTTTATCTGATGATATTTCCTTTTTCACTATAGGCCTCAATGTGCTCTGAAATATTCCATTGCAGATTCCAAGAATACAGTGTTAGCAAACTGCTCAATGAAATAAACAGTGTGAGTCTGTGAGATGAATTTTCACATCACAGACAGTTTCTCAGCAAGCTTCTTTCTAGTTTTCATCTCAGGATATTTCCTTTTTTATCATAGGCTTCAATGTGATCAAAATATTCATTCCCAGATTCCCCCAAAACCATGTTACCAAGCTGTTTTATGCAGAGAAAGGTGTAACTCTCTAAGATGAATTCACACATCACAAAAACGTTCTCAGAAAGTATATTTCTAGTTTTTACCTGAGGATATTTCCTTTGTCATCATGGGCTTCAATGCGATCCAAAGTATCCCTTCTCAGATTCGCAAAAAACAGTGCTACCAAACTGTTCCATGAATAGAATCATGTAGCTCTGTGATGAATTCAGAGCTCAGGGATGAATTCACAAATCTCAAAGCGGTTTCTCAGAAAGCTTCTTTCTAGTTTTTGTCTGAGGATATTTCCTTTGTCACCTTAGGCTTCAATGCAACCCGAAATATCCCATTGCAGATTCCAATAAAACAGTGTTAGCAAACTGCTCAATGTAAAGAACAGTGTAACTCTGTGCGGTGAATTCACACATCACAAAGCAGCTTCTCAGAAAGCTTCTTTTTGGTTTTTATCTGAGGATATTTCCTTTGTCACCATAGGCTTCAATGCATTCCCAAATATCCTGTTGCAGATTCCACAAAACCAGTGTTAGCTGACTGCTGAATGAAAAGAACAATATAACTCTGTGAGATGAATTCAAACATCACAAAGCAGGTTCTCAGAAAGCTTCTTTCTAGTTTTTATGACAGGATATTTTCTTACTCACTATAGGTCTCAATGCGATCCCAAATATCCGTATGCAGATTCCACGAAAATAGTGTTTCCAAAATGCTTCATGAAAAGAAAGGTGGAACTCTGTGAGATCAATTCACACATCACGAAGTACTTTCTCAGAAAGCTTCTTTCTAGATTTTTTCTGAGGATATTTCCTTTGTCACCATAGGTTTAAATGCCATTCAAAATATTCCTTCTCAGATTCCCTAAAAAAGTGCTACCAAACTGCTATATGAAAATAATCATGTAACTCTGTGAGATGAATTAACACATTACAAAGCGGTTTCTAGTAAGCTCCTTTACAGCTTTTATCTGAGGATATTTCCTTTGTCACCATAAGCTTCAATGCGCTCTGATGTATCAGATTGCAGATTCCAAGAAAACAAAGTAGAGCAAACTGCCAAATGCAAAGAACAGTGTAACTCTGTGAGATGAATTCACACATCACATACAGTTTCTCAGAACGCATCTTTCTAGTTTTTATGTGAGAATATTTCCTTTTCACCTTAGATCTCAATGCACTCCCAAATATCCCTTTGCAGATTCCACGAAACAGTGTTAGCAAATGGCTCCATGAATAAAATCGTGTATCTCTGTGAGATGAATACATACATCACAAAGAACTTTCTCAGACAGCTTCTTTCTGGTTTTTATCTGAGGATATTTCCTTTGTCACCCTAGGCTTCATTGTGATCCAAAATATCCCTTCTCAGATTCCCCAAAAACAGTGCTACCAAACTGCTCCATGAAAAGAGTACTGTAACTCTATGAGGTGAATTCACATATCACAAAAGAGCTTCTTAGAAAGCTTCTTTCTAGTTTTTATCTGAGGATATTTCCTTTTTCACCGTTTGCCTCAATGTACTCACTAATATCCCTTTGCAGTTTCCAGGAAAATAGTTTTGCAAACTGCTTCATGAAAAGAAAGGTGCAAACCTGTGAGATGATTTCACACATCACAAAGCAGTTTCTCAAATAGGTTCTTTTTGTTTTTTTCTCTCTGAGAATATTTCCATTGTCACCATAGACTTCAGTGCACTCCCAAATATCCTATTGCAGATTCCATGAAAGAGTGTTATCAAACTGCTCAATGAAAACAACAGTGTAACTCCGTTAGACGAATTCACACATCACAAAGCAGTTTCTCAGCAAGCTTCTTCCTAGTTTTTATCTGAGGATATTTCTTTTGTCAGTTTAGGTTTCAATGTGACCCACCATATCACTTCTCAGATTCCCCAAAAACACTGCTATCAAACTTCCTTGAAAAGAATGGTGTAACTCTGTGAGATGAATTCACATATCACAAAGACATTTCTCAGAAAGCTTCTCTCTAGTTTTTATCAGAGGATATTTCTTTTTTCACCATAATCCTCAAAGCATTCCCAAATATGCTATTGCAAACTAAATGAAAAAAGTGTTAGCAAACTTCTCAATGAAAAGAACGGTGTAGCTCTCTGAGATGAATTCACACATCACAAAGCACCTTCACAGTAAGATTCTTTTTGGTTTTTATCTGAGGATATTTCCTTTGTCAACATAGGCTTCAAAGTGTTCCCAAATACCCTATTGCAGATTCCATGAAATCAGTGTTATCAAAATGCTCAGTGAAAACAATGGTGCAACACTGTAAGATGAATTCACACACCACAAAACTTTCTCAGAAAAATACTTTCTAGTTTTGATCTAAGGATATTTTGTTATTCATATAAGCCTTAAAGCACTCTGGTTTATCCCATTGCAGACTCCACGAAATCAGTGATAGCAAACTGCTCCAGGAAAGGAAAGTTGTAACTCTGTAAGATAAATTCGCACATCACAAAGACTTTTCTCATAAACCGTCTTTCTAATTTTTAACCTGAAGACATTTCCTTTGTCACCATTGACTTCAATGCAATCCAAAATATCCCTTCTCAGATTCCCCAAATACAGTGCTATCAAACTACTCTATGGAAAGAATTGTGTAACTCTGTTAGATGAATTAGCAAATCGTGAAGCAGTTTCTCAGAGACCTTCTTTCTAGTTTTTGTCTGAGGATATTTCCTTGTCACCATAAGCTTCAAAGTGCTCTGCAATATCCAATTGCAGATTCCAAGAAAACGGTGTTAGCAAACTTCTCAATGAAAAAAAAAAACCAGTGTAACTCTGTGAGATGAATTCACATATCACAAGACCATTTCTCACAAAGCTTCTTTCTAGTTTTTATCTGAGGATATTTCCTTTTTCACCACAGGCCTCAGTGCACTCCCATATATCCCTTTGCAGATTCCATGAAAAGAGTGTTAGCAAACTGCTCTATGAGGAGAATGGTGTAACACTCTGAATTGAATTCACACATCTTAAAGAAGTTTCTCATAAAGCCTGTTTCTAGTTTTTATCTGAGGATACTTCCTTTTTCACTGTAGGGCACAAAGTGCTCGAAAATATCTCTTTGCAAATTTCACGATAGCGGTGTTAGTGAACTGATCCATGATAAGAAAGCTATACTTCAGTGAATTGAATTCACACATCACAAAGAGCTCTCTCAGTAAGCTTCTTTCTAGTTTTTATCTCAGGATATTTCCCTTGTCACCATAGGCTTCAATGCAATCCAAAATATCCCTTCTCAGATATCACAAAAACAGTGCCACCAAACTGATCCGTGGAAAGAATCGTGTAACTCTGTGAGAAGAATTCACAAATCACAAAGCAGTTTCCCAGAAAGCTTCTTTCTACTTTTTCTATGAGGATATTTTGTTTGTCACGATAAGCTTCATTGCACCCTGAAATATCCCTTGGCAGATTATAAGAAGGCAGTGTTAGCAAACTTCTCAATGAAAACAACAGTGTAACTCTGTGCGATGAATTCACACATCACAAAGCAGTTTCTCAGAAAGCTTCTTTGCCATCTTTATCTGAGGATATTTCCTTTTTCACCATAGTCCTCAATGTGCTCCCAAATATCCCTTTGCAGATTCCTTGAAAACAGAGTTTGCAAACTACTCCATGAAAAGAAAGATGTAACTCTGTGTGATGAAATCACACATCACAAATAACTTTCTCAGCAAGCTTCTTTCTAGTTTTTATCTGAGTATATTCCCTTTTTCACTATAGGCCTCCATGTGCTGCCCAATAACCCTTTGCAGATTCCACCAACACAGTGCTAACAAACTCATCCATGAAAAGAATCTTGTAACTCTGTGAGATGAATTAACACATGAGAAAGAGTTTCCTTAGAGAGATTCTTTCTAGTTTTTATATGAGGGTATTTCCTTTGTCACCTTAATTTCAGTGCTCTCCAAAATATCCCTTTGCAGATTCCACGAAAACAGTGTTAGCAAACTGCTCAATGAAAGGAATGCTGTATCTCTGTGAGATGAATTCACACATCACAAAGCAGTTCCTCAGAAAGCATCTTCCTAGTTTTTAACTGAGGATATTTCCTTTTACAACATCGGCCTCAATGTGTGCAAAATTATCGATGTGCAGATTCCATGAAAACAGTGTTAGAAAACTGCTCTATGAAAAGAAAAATGTAACTCCTTGTAACGAATTCATATGTCCTAAAGAAGTTTCTCAGAAAGCTTCTTTCAAATTTTTATCTGACGATATTTCCTTTGTCACCATAGGCTTCAATGTGCTCCCAAATAACCTGTTGCAAATTCCTCCTAAACAGTGTTATCAAACTACTCAATGAAAAGAACGGTGAAACACAGTGAGATGAGTTCACACATCACAAAGGACTTTCTCAGAAAGTTTCTTTCTACTTTTGTCTGAGAATATTTTCTTTTCACCATAGGCTTCAATGCAATCCCAAATACTCCTACTCAGATTCCCCAGAAACAGTGCTGCCAAACTGATCCATGAAAAGAACCGTGTACCTCTGTGAGATGAATTAACACATCACAAAGTGGTTTCTCAGAAAGCTTCTTTCTAGTTTTTATATGAGGGTATTCCTTTGAAATCATAAGCCTGAATGTGTTTCAAAATATCCAATTGCAGATTCCATGAAAACAGTGTTAGTAAGCTGCTCCATGAAAAGTAAGGTGTAATTCTGTGGGATGAATTCACACATCACAAAGCAGTTTCTCAGAAAGCTTCCTTCTGGTTTTCATCTGAGGACATTTACTTTTAAACCACAGGCTTCAATGCCATCCAAAATATCCATTCTCAGATTCCCCCAGAACAGTGCTACCAAACTGCTCCATGAAAAGAAAGGTGTAATTATCTGAGATGAATTCAAAAATCACAGAGCAGGTTCTCGGGAAGCTTCTTTCTGGTTTTTGTCTGAGGATATTTCCTTTGTCACCATAGGTTTCAATGCGATTGGAAATATCACTTTGCAGATACCAAAAAAACATTATTAGCAAACTGCTCAATGAAAAGAACAGTGTAATTCTGTGAGATCAAGTCACACATTACAAAACAGTCTCTCAGAAAGCTTCTTTTTGGTTTTTGTCTGAGGATATTTCCCTTGTCACCATAGGCTTCAATTAACTCCCAAATATCCTCTTGCAGTTTCCAGGAAGACAGTGTTATCAAACTGCTCAATGAAAAAAACGGTCTAGAGATATGAGATAAATTCAGAAATCACATAGAACTTTCTCAGAAAGCTTCTTTCTAGTTTTTATTTGAGGAGACCTCTGTCACCATAGGCTTCAATGTGATCCAAAATGTCCCTTCTCAGATTCCCCTAAAACAGGGCTACCAAACTGATCCATGAAAACAGTCGTGTAACTCTATGAGATAAATTCACAAATCAAGAAGCGGTTTCTAAGGAAGATTCTTTCCAGCTTTTATCTGAGGATATTTCTTTTGTCACCATAGGCTTCAATGCAATCCAAAATATCCTATTGCAGATTTCATGAAAACAGTGTTATCAAACTGCTGAATGAAAAGTATGGTGTAACTATGTGAGATGAATTCACACATCACAAGGCAGTTTCTCAGAAAGCATCTTTCTAGTTTTTATCTGAGGGTGTTTCCTTTTTCACTCTAAGCCCCAAAGTGCTCCGAAATATCCCTTTGCAGATTTCACAACAACAGTGTTAGCAAACTGCTCAATGGAAAGAAAGGTGTAACTATGTGAGATGAATACACAAATGACAAAGCAGTTTCTCAGAAAGTTTCTTTCTAGTTTTTGTCTGAGGATATTTCCTTTGTCACCATAGGCTTCAATGCAATCCAAAATAACCCTTCTAAGATCCCCCAAAACAGTGCTACCAAACTGCTACATGAAAAGAATCGAGTAACTCTGTGAGATGAATTCATAAATCACAAAGCAGTTTCTTCGAAAACTTCTTTCCAGTTTTTATCTGAGAATATTTCCTTTTACAACATAGGCCTCAATGTGCTCCCAAATATCCGTATGTAGATTCCACGAAAATAGTGTTAGCAAAGTGCTCCATGAAAAGAAAAGTGTAAATCTGAGAGGTGAATTCACACATCACAAAGCTGTTTCTCAGAAAGCTTCTTTCTAGTTTTAGTCTAAGGATATTTCCTTTGTAACCGTAGGCTTCAATGCACTTCCAAATATCCTATTGTAGATTCCACAAAAACAATGTTACAAAACAGCTCCAAGAAAACAATCGTGTAGCTCTGTGAGATGAATTCACACATCACAAATAAGTTTCATATAAAGCTTCATTCTAGTATTTTTCTGGGGATATTTCCTTTGTCCCATTAGGCTTCAATGCAATCCAAAATATCCCTTCTGATTCCCCAAAAACAGTGCTACCAAACTGCTCCATGTAAAGAATGGTGTAACTCTGTGAGATGAGTTCACACATCACAAAGCTGTTTCTCAGAATGATTATTTCTTGTTTTTATATGAGGATATTTTCTTTTTCACCATATTCCTCAATGCAATCTGGAATATCCCATTGCACATTCCATGAAAAAAAATGTTAGCAAACATCACGATGAGAAGAATGGTGTATCTCTGTGAAATGAATTCACATATCACAAAGAACTTTTTCAGAAAGTTTCTTTCTAGATTTTATCTGAGGATATTTCCTTTGTCACTGAAGGCTTCAATGCAATTCAAAATGTCCCTTCTCAGATTCCCCAAAAACAAGCTACCAAACTGATCCTAGAAAAGGATCGTGCAGCACTGTGAGATGAATCAGCACATCACAAAGTATTTTCTCAGAAAGCTTCTTTCTAGTTTTTACATGAGGATATTTCCTTTGTCTCCATAAGCTTCAATGCGTGCCGAAAAATCCCATTGCAGATTCCAAGAATACAGTGTTAGCAAACTGCTCAATGAAAACTACAGTGAAACTCTGTGCATTGAGTTCAAACATCACAAAGCAGTTTCTCAGAAAGCTTCTTTTTGGTTTATGTCTGAGGATATTTCCTTTGTGAATATAGGGTTCAATGCACTGCCAAATATCCCTTTGCATATTCCACGAAAAATGTGTGAGCAAACTGCTCAATGAAAAGAATGGTGTAACTCGGTGAGATGAATTCACAATCACAAAACAGTTTCTCAGAAAGATTCTTTCTAGTTTTTATCTGAGGATATTTCCTTTTTCACTGTAGGCCTCAATGTGCTCCCAAATATCCCTTTGCAGATTCCAGAAAAATGGTGTTAGCAACCTGCTCCATGAAAACAAAGGTGAAACTCTGTGAGATGAATTAGCACATCAGAGAGAACTTTCTCAGAAAACTTAGATTTTTTCTGAGGATATTTCCTTTGTCACCATAGGCTTTGATGCGATCCAAAATATTCCTTCTCAGATTCCCGCAAAACACTGCTACCAAACTGATCGATGAAAAGCATCGTGTAACACTGTGAAATGAATTAACACATGACAATGCAGTTTGAAAGAAACCTTCTTTCAAGTTTCTTTTTTTTTTTTTTTAAATTTATTTATTGTTATTATACTTTAAGTTGTAGGGTACATGTGCATAACGTGCAGGTTTGTTACATATGGATACTTGTGCCATGTTGCTGTGCTGCACCCATCAACTCATCATTTACATAAGGTATAACTCCAAATGCAATCCCTCGCCCCTCCCCCCTCCCCATGATAGGCCCCGGTGTGTGATGTTCCCCTTCCCGAGTCCAAGTGATCTCATTGTTCAGTTCCCACCTATGAGTGAGAACATGTGGTGTTTGGTTTTCTGTTCTTGTGATAGTTTGCTAAGAATGATGGTTTCCAGCTGCATCCATGTCCCTACAAAGGACACAAACTCATCCTTTTTTATGGCTGCATAGTATTCCATGGTGTATATGTGCCACATTTTCTTAATCCAATCTGTCACTGATGGACATATGGGTTGATTCCAAGTCTTTGCTATTGTGAATAGTGCTGCAATAAACATACGTGTGCATGTGTCTTTATAGCAGCATAATTTATAATCCTTTGGGTATATACCCAGTAATGGGATGGCTGGGTCATATGGTACATCTAGTTCTAGATCCTTGAGGAATCGCCATACTGTTTTCCATAATGGGGTTGAACTAGTTTACAATCCCACCAACAGTGTAAAAGTGTTCCTATTTCTCCACATCCTCTCCAGCACCTGTTGTTTCCTGACTTTTTAATGATCGCCATTCTAACTGGTGTGAGATGGTATCTCATTGTGGTTTTGATTTGAATTTCTCTGATGGCCAGGGATGATGAGCATTTTTTCATGTGTCTGTTGGCTGTATGAATGTCTTCTTTTGAGAAATGTCTGTTCATATCCTTTGCCCACTTTTTGATGGGGTTGTTTGTTTCTTTCTTGTAAATTTGTTTGAGTTCTTTGTAGGTTCTGGATATTAGCCCTTTGTCAGATGAGTAGATTGCAAAAATTTTCTCCCATTCTGTAGGTTGCCTGTTCACTCTGATGGTAGTTTCTTTTGCTGTGCAGAAGCTCTTTAGTTTAATGAGATCCCATTTGTCAATTTTGGCTTTTGCTGCCGTTGCTTTTGGTGTTTTAGACATGAAGTCTTTGCCCATGCCTATGTCCTGAATGGTACTACCTAGGTTTTCCTCTAGGATTTTTATGGTATTAGGTCTAACATTTAAGTCTCTAATCCATCTTGAATTAATTTTCGTATAAGGAGTAAGGAAAGGATCCAGTTTCAGCTTTCTACTTATGGCTAGCCAATTTTCCCAGCACCATTTATTAAATAGGGAATCCTTTCCCCATTTCTTGTTTCTCTCAGGTTTGTCAAAGATCAGATGGCTGTAGATGTGTGGTATTATTTCTGAGGACTCTGTTCTGTTCCATTGGTCTATATCTCTGTTTTGGTACCAGTACCATGCTGTTTTGGTTACTGTAGCATTGTAGTATAGTTTGAAGTCAGGTAGCGTGATGCCTCCAGCTTTGTTCTTTTGACTTAGGATTGTCTTGGAGATGTGGGTTCTTTTTTGGTTCCATATTAACTTTAAAGCAGTTTTTTCCAATTCTGTGAAGAAACTCATTGGTAGCTTGATGGGGATGGCATTGAATCTATAAATTACCTTGGGCAGTATGGCCATTTTCACGATATTGATTCTTCCTATCCATGAGCATGGTATGTTCTTCCATTTGTTTGTGTCCTCTTTTATTTCACTGAGCAGTGGTTTGTAGTTCTCCTTGAAGAGGTCCTTTACATCCCTTGTAAGTTGGATTCCTAGGTATTTTATTCTCTTTGAAGCAATTGTGAATGGAAGTTCATTCTTGATTTGGCTCTCTGTTTGTCTGTTACTGGTGTATAAGAATGCTTGTGATTTTTGCACATTAATTTTGTATCCTGAGACTTTGCTGAAGTTGCTTATCAGCTTAAGGAGATTTTGGGCTGAGACAACGGGGTTTTCTAAATATACAATCATGTCATCTGCAAACAGGGAGAATTTGACTTCTTCTTTTCCTAACTGAATACCCTTGATTTCTTTCTCTTGCCTAATTGCCCTAGCCAGAACTTCCAACACTATGTTGAATAGGAGTGGTGAGAGAGGGCATCCCTGTCTTGTGCCAGTTTTCAAAGGGAATTTTTCCAGTTTTTGCCCATTCAGTATGATATTGGCTGTGGGTTTGTCATAAATAGCTCTTATGATTTTGAGGTACGTTCCATCAATACCGAATTTATTGAGGGTTTTTAGCATGAAGGGCTGTTGAATTTTGTCAAAAGCCTTTTCTGCATCTATTGAGATAATCATGTGGTTCTTGTCTTTGGTTCTGTTTATATGCTGGATTATGTTTATTGATTTGCGAATGTTGAACCAGTCTTGCATCCCAGGGATGAAGCCCACTTGATCATGGTGGATTAGCTTTTTGATGTGTTGCTGAATCCGGTTTGCCAGTATTTTATTGAGGATTTTTGCATCGATGTTCATCAGGGATATTGGTCTAAAATTCTCTTTTTTTGTTGTGTCTCTGCCAGGCTTTGGTATCAGGATGATGTTGGCCTCATAAAATGAGTTAGGGAGGATTCCCTCTTTTTCTATTGATAGGAATAGTTTCAGAAGGAATGGTACCAACTCCTCCTTGTACCTCTGGTAGAATTCAGCTGTGAATCCATCTGGTCCTGGACTTTTTTTGGTTGGTAGGCTACTAATTATTGCCTCAATTTCAGAGCCTGCTATTGGTCTATTCAGGGATTCAACTTCTTCCTGGTTTAGTCTTGGAAGAGTGCAAGTGTCCAGGAAATTATCCATTTCTTCTAGATTTTCCAGTTTATTTGCGTAGAGGTGTTTATAGTATTCTCTGATGGTAGTTTGTATTTCTGTAGGGTTGGTGGTGATATCCCCTTTATCATTTTTAATTGCGTCGATTTGATTCTTCTCTCTTTTCTTCTTTATTAGTCTTGCTAGTGGTCTGGTAATTTTGTTGATCTTTTCAAAAAACCAACTCCTGGATTCATTGATTTTTTGGAGGGTTTTTTGTGTCTCTATCTCCTTCAGTTCTGCTCTTATCTTAGTTATTTCTTGCCTTCTGCTAGCTTTCGAATGTGTTTGCTCTTGCTTCTCTAGTTCTTTTAATTGCGATGTTAGAGTGTCAATTTTAGATCTTTCCTGCTTTCTCTTGTGGGCATTTAGTGCTATAAATTTCCCTCTACACACTGCTTTAAATGTGTCCCAGAGATTCTGGTATGTTGTGTCTTGTTCTCATTGGTTTCAAAGAACATCTTTATTTCTGCCTTCATTTCGTTATGTACCCAGTAGTCATTCAGGAGCAGGTTGTTCAGTTTCCATGGAGTTGAGCAGTTTTGATTGAGTTTCTTAGTCCTGAGTTCTAGTTTGATTGCACTGTGGTCTGAGAGACAGTTTGTTATAATTTCTGTTCTTGTACATTTGCTGAGGAGTGCTTTACTTCCAATTACGTGGTCAATTTTGGAATAAGTACGATGTGGTGCTGAGAAGAATGTATATTCTGTTGATTTGGGATGGAGAGTTCCATAGATGTCTATTAGGTCTGCTTGCTGCAGAGATGACTTCAATTCCTGGATATCCTTTTTAACTTTCTGTCTCGTTGATCTGTCTAATGTTGACAGTGGGGTGTTAAAGTCTCCCATTATTATTGTATGGGAGTCTAAGTCTCTTTGTAAGTCTCTAAGGACTTGCTTTATGAATCTGGGTGCTCCTGTATTGGGTGCATATATATTTAGGATAGTTAGCTCTTCCTGTTGAATTGATCCCTTTACCATTATGTAATGGCCTTCTTTGTCTCTTTTGATCTTTGATGATTTAAAGTCTGTTTTATCAGAGACTAGTATTGCAACCCCCGCTTTTTTTTGTTCTCCATTTGCTTGGTAAATCTTCCTCCATCCCTTTATTTTGAGCCTATGTATGTCACTGCGTGTGAGATGGGTCTCCTGAATACAGCAAACTGGTGGGTCTTGACTCTTTATCCAGTTTGCCAGTCTGTGTCTTTTAATTGGAGCATTTAGTCCATTTACATTTAAGGTTAAGATTATTATGTGTGAACTTGATCCTGCCATTATGATATTAACTGGTTATTTTGCTCGTTAGTTAATGCAGTTTTTTCCTAGCCTCGATGGTCTTTACATTTTGGCATGATTTTGCAATGGCTGGTACCGGTTGTTCGTTCCATGTTTAGTGCTTCCTTCAGGGTCTCTTGTAAGGCAGGCCTAGTGGTGACAAAATCTCTAAGCATTTGCTTATCCATAAAGGATTTTATTTCTACTTCACTTATGAAACTTAATTTGGCTGGATATGAAATTCTGGGTTTAAAATTCTTTTCTTGAAGAATGTTGAATATTGGCCCCCACTCTCTTCTGGCTTGTAGAGTTTCTGCCGAGAGATCTGCTGTTAGTCTGATGGGCTTCCCTTTGTGGGTAACCCGACCTTTCTCTCTGGCTGCCCTTAAGATTTTTTCCTTCATTTCAACTTTGGTGAATCTGGCAATTATGTGTCTTGGAGTTGCTCTTCTCGAGGAGTATCTTTGTGGCGTTCTCTGTATTTCCTGGATTTGAATGTTGGCCTGCCCTACTAGGTTGGGGAAGTTCTCCTGGATGATATCCTGAAGAGTGTTTTCCAACGTGGTTCCATTTTCCCCCTCACTTTCAGGCACCCCAATCAGACGTAGATTTGGTCTTTTTACATAATCCCATACTTCTTGCAGGCTTTGTTCATTTCCTTTTCTTCTCTTTTCTTTTGGTTTCTCTTCTCGCTTCATTTCATTCATTTGATCCTCAATCGCTGATACTCTTTCTTCCAGTTGATCGAGTCGGTTACTGAAGCTTGTGCATTTGTCACGTATTTCTCGTGTCATGGTTTTCATCTCTTTCATTTCGTTTAGGACCTTCTCTTCATTAATTACTCTAGCCATCAATCTTCCACTTTTTTTTTCAAGATTTTTAGTTTCTTTGCACTGGGTACGTAATTCCTCCTTTAGCTCTGAGAAATTTGATGGACTGAAGCCTTCTTCTCTCATCTCGTCAAAGTCATTCTCCGTCCAGCTTTGATCCGTTGCTGGCGATGAGCTGCGCTCCTTTGCCGGGGGAGATGCACTCTTATTTTTTGAATTTCCAGCTTTTCTGCCCTGCTTTTCCCACATCTTTGTGGTTTTATCTGTCTCTGGTCTTTGATGATGGTGATGTACTGATGGGGTTTTGGTGTAGGTGTCCTTCCTGTTTGATAGTTTTCCTTCTAACAGTCAGGACCCTCAGCTGTAGGTCTGTTGGACATTGCTTGAGGTCCACTCCAGACCCTGTTTGCCTGGGTATCAGCAGCAGAGGCTGCAGAAGATAGAATATTTCTGAACAGCGAGTGTACCTGTCTGATCCTTGCTTTGTAAGCTTCCTCTCAGGGGTGTACTCCACCCTGTGAGGTGTGGGGTGTCAGACTGCCCCTAGTGGGGGATGTCTCCCAGTTAGGCTACTCAGGGGTCAGGGACCCACTTCAGCAGGGAGTCTGTCCCTTCTCAGATCTCAACCTCCATGTTGGGAGATCCACTGCTCTCTTCAAAGCTGTCAGACAGAGTCGTTTGCGTCTGCAGAGGTTTCTGCGAAGTTTGTTATTGTTTACTGTGCCCTGTCCCCAGAGGTGGAGTCTACAGAGACAGGCAGGTTTCCTTGAGCTGTTGTGAGCTCCACCCAGTTCGAGCTTCCCAGCAGCTTTGTTTACCTACTTAAGCCTCAGCAATGGCGGGCGCCCCTCCCCCAGCCTCGCTACTGCCTTGCTGGTAGATCACAGACTGCTGTGCTAGCAATGAGGGAGGCTCCGTGCGTGTGGGACCCTCCCGGCAGGTGTGGGATATGATCTCCTGGTGTGCCTGTTTGCTTAAAGCGCAGTATTGGGGTGGGAGTTACCTGATTTTCCAGGTGTTGTGTGTCTCAGTTCTCCTGGCTAGGAAAAGGGATTCCCTTCCCCCTTGGGCTTCCCAGTTGAGGCAATGCCTCTCCCTGCTTCAGCTCTCACTGGTCGGGCTGTAGCAGCTGACCAGCACCGATCGTCCGGCACTCCCCAGTGAGATGAACCCAGTACCTCAGTTGAAAATGCAGAAATCACGGGTCTTCTGTGTCGCTCGCGTTGGGAGTTGGAGACTGGAGCTGTTCCTATTCGGCCATCTTGCTCCTCAAGTTTCTATATGAGGATATTTCGTTTGTCAGCATAAGCTTCAATGCACTCCGAAATATCCCATTGCAGATTCCATGCAAAAAGAGTTAGCAAACTGCTCAATGAAAAGAACAGTGTAACTCTGTGAGATGAATTCACATATCACAAAGCAGTTTCTCAGAAAACTTCTTTTTGGTTTTTATGTGAGGATATTTCCTGTGTCACCATAATGTTCAATGCGCTCCCAAATATCCTCTTGTAGATTCCACGAAAACAGTGTTAGCAAACTGCTCAATGAAAAGAACGTTGTAACACTGTGATATGAATTCACACATCACAAAGCAGTTTCTCAGAGATTCTTTCTAGTTTTAATCTGAGGATATTTCCTTTTTCACCATAGGCCTCCACGCGCAGCCAAATTTCCAGTTTCAGATTCCATGAAAACAGAGTTAGCATACTGCTCCATGAAAAGAAAGGTGTAACTCTGTGAGATGATTTCACACATCACAAAGAACTTTCTCAGAAAGCTTCTTTCTAGTTTTTATCTGAGGATATAATTCCTTTGTCACCATAGGCTTCAATGTGATCCAGAATATCCCTTCTCATATTCCCCAAACAGAGTGCTACCAAACTGATCTTGAAAAGAGTCGTGTAACTCTGTGAAATGAACTACCACGTCATGAGGTGAATTCTCAGAAAGCTTCCTTCTAATTTTTATGATGATTTTTCCTTTGTCACCATGAGCTTCCATGCGCTCCGAAATATCCCATTGTAGATTCCAAGTAAACAGTGTTAGCAAACTGCTCAGTGAAAAGAACAGTGTAATTCTGTGAGATGAATACACACATCACAAAGCAGTTTCTCAGAAATATTCTTTCTAGTTTTTATCTGAGGATGCTTCCTTTCTCCGTAGGCCTCAATGCACTTCAAATATCCCTTTGCAGATTCCAGGGAAACAGTGTTTGCAGGCTGCTCCATGAAAATAAAGGTGAAACTCTGTGGGATGAATTAACACATCAGAAAGTACTTTCTCCAATGGCTTCTTTTTAATTTTTGTCTGAGGATATTTCTGTTGTCACCATAGGCTTCAATATGATGCAAAATATCCCTTCTCATATTCTCCAAAAACACTACTACCAAAATGGTGAATGAAAAGGATTGTGTAACACTTTGAGATGAATTAACACATGACAAAGTAGTGTCTCAGAAAGATTCTTTCTAGTTTTTCTATGAGGATATTTCCTTTGTCACCCTAAGCTTCAATGTGCTGTGAAGTATCCCATTGCAGATTCCAGGAAAAGAGTGTTTAAAAACTGCTCAATGAAAAGAACAGTGTAACTCTGTGAGATGAATTCAAACAAAACAAAGTAGTTCCTCAGAAAGCTTCTTTCTAGTTTTTGTCTGAGGATGTTTGCTTTTTCACCTTTGGCCTCAATGCCCTCCCAAGTATCCCTTTGCAGATCCCAGGTAAACAGTGTTAGCAAGCTGCTCTATGAAAAGAAAGGTGTAACACTTTGAGTTGAGTTAGCACATCAGAAAGAACTTTCTCAGAAACCTGCTTTCTAGTTTTTATCTCAGGATATTTCTTTTGTCACCATAGGCTTCAATGCAATCCAAAATACACCTTCTCAAATTCCCAAAAAACACTGCTATGAAACTGATCAATGAAAGTGATCATGTAACCCTGTTAGATGAATTAATACATCACCAATTGGTTTCTCAGAAAACTTCTTTCTAGTTTTTCTATGAGGATATTTCCTTTGTCACCAAAAGCTTCAATGCACTATGAAATATTCCATTGAAGACTCCAAGAAAACGGTGTTAGCAACCTGCACATTGAAAGGAACAGTGTAACTCTGTGAGATGGGTTCACTCATCATGAAGCAGTTTCTCAGAAATCTTCTTTTTGGTTTTTATCTGAGAATATTTCGTTTGTCATCATAGGCTTCAATGTGCTCCCAAATATCCTATTGCAGATTCCACAAAAACAGTGTGAGCAAACTTCTCAATGAAAAGAATGGTGTAACTCTGTGAGATGAATTCACACATCACAAAGGAGTATCTCAGAAGTAACCTTTCTACTTTTAATCTGAGGATACTTTCTTTTTCACTATAGTCCTCAATGCACTTCCAAATATCCCTTTGCAGATTCCACGAAAACAGTGTTAGCAAGCTGCTCCATGAAAAGAAAGGTATAACTATGTGAGGTGAATTCACCCATCACAAGGAACTTTCTCTGAAAGCTTCTTTCTAGTTATTATCTGAGGGTATTTCCTTTGTCAACTTGTGGTTCATTGCAGTCCAGAATATCCCTTTTCAGATACACCAAAAATAGTGCTACCAAACTACTCCATGAAAAGAATCATGTAACTCTGTGAGATTAATTAACAAATCAGAAAGGGGTTTCTCAGAAAGTTTCTTTCTAGATTTTATATGAGGGTATATACTTTGTCACCATAAGCTTCAGTGCTCTCTGAAATATCAGACTGCAGATTCCAAGACAACAGAGTAAGCAAACTACTGAATGCAAAGAACAGTGTAACTCTGTGAGCTGAATTTACACACCACAAAACATTTTCTCAGAAATCTTCTTTCTAGTTTTTATCTGAGGATATTTCCTTTTTCACCATAGGCCTCAATGCACTCCCAAATATCGCTTTACAAATTCCATGAAAGCAGTGTTAGCAAAATCCACCATTTAAAGAATCATGTAACTCTGTGAGATGAATTCACACATCACAAATAAGTTTCTCAGAAAGCTTCTATCTAGTTTTTCTCTGAGGATATTTTGTTACCCTAGGCTTCAATATGATCCAAAATATACCTTCTCAGATTCCCCAAAAACAGTGCTGCCAAACTGCTCCATGAAAAGAAAGGTGTAACTCTGTGAGACGAACACATATATTCCAAAGCCATTTCTCACAAAACTTCTTTCTAGTAGTTATCTGAGGATATTTCCATTTTCACCATATTCCTCAAGGCGCTCTCAAATATCTCATTGTAGAATAAATGAAAAAAGAGTTAGCAAACTTCTCAATGAAAAGAACGGTGTAACTCTATGAGGTTACTTCACACATCACAAAGCTGTTCCACAGAAAGCTTCTTTTGTTTTTATCTGATGATAGTTCTTTGTCACCATAGGCTTCAATGCCCTCCCAAATATCCTATTGCAGATTACATGAAAACAGTGTTATCAAACTGCTTAATGAAAAGATTGGTGTAATTCTGTAAGATGAACTCACACTTCACAAAGCCATTTCTCAGAAAGCTTCCTTCTAGTTTTTATTTGAGGATATTTCCTATTTCACCATAGGCCCCAGTGGGCTCCAAAATATCCCTTTGCAGATTCCATGAAAACACTGTTATCAACTGCTTCATGAAAAGAAATGTGTACCTCTGTGTGATTAATTCACACATCTCAAATAACATTTTCAGAGAGTTTCTTCCTAGTATTTATCTGAGGATATTTCCTATGTCACCATACACTTCAATGCAATCCAAAATATCCCACCTCAGATTCCCCAAAAACAGTGTAACCAAACTGCTCCATGAAAAGAATCCTGTAACTCTGTGAGATGAATTCACAAATCACAAAACAGTTTCTCAGAAAGCTTCTTTCTAGTTTTTTTTCTGAGGATATTTCCTTTGTCACCATAAGCTTAAATTTGCTCCAAAGTATCCCATTGCAGATTGCCAGAAAACAGTGTTAGCAAACTGCTCCATGAAAAGTACAGTGTTACTCTGTGAGATGAATTCACACATCAGAAAGCAGTTTCTCAGAAAGATTCTTTTTGGTTTTCATCTGAGTATATTTCCTTTTTACTGTAGACTTCAGTGTGTTCCCAAATATCCTATTGTAGATTCCACAAAAACAGCGTTAGCAGACTGCTCCATGAAAAGAAAGGTGTTACTCAGTGAGATGAAATCACACATCACAAAGAACTTTCTCAGAAAGCTTCTTTCTAGTTTTTATCTGAGGATATTTCCTTTGTCACCATAGGCTTCAATGCACTCCCAAATATCCTATTGCAGATTCCATGAGAACTGTGTTAGCACACTGCTCCATGAAAAGTACAGTGTTACTCTGTGAGATGAATTCACACATCACAAAGCAGTTTCTCAGAAAGCTTCTTTCTAGTTTTTATCTGAGGATTTGTCATTTTTCACTGTAGGCCTCAATGCACTCCCAAATATCTCTTTACATATTCAATGAAAACAGTGATAGCAAACTGATCCATGAAAAGAAAGGTTTAGCTCTCTGAGATGATATCACACATGACAAAGAACTTTCTCAGAAAGCTTCTTTTTACTTTTTTTTCTGTGGATATTACCTTTGTCACCGTAGGCTCCATTGTGATCTAAAATATCCCTTCTCAGATTCCTCAAAAACAATGCTACCAAACTAATCCAAATGAAAAGAAACTTGAAATTCTGTGAGATGAATTAGCACAACACAAAGAGGTTTCTCTGGAAGCTTCATTCTAGTTTTTGTCTGAAGTGTTTCCTTTGTCACCATAAGCTTCAGTGTGCAATGAAACATCCTATTGCAGATTCCCAGAAAACAGTGTCAGCATACTGTTCAATGAAAAGAACAGTGTAATTCTGTGAGAAGAATTCACACATCACAAAGCAGTTTCTTAGAAAGCTTCTTTTTGTTTATTTATTTATGTATTTATTTATTATTATTTTTATTTTATTTTTTTTACATTTTCTTTTCTTTATTTTTAAATTTATTTATTATTATTATTATACTTTAAGTTCTAGGGTACATGTGCATAACGTGCAGGTTTGTTACATATGTATACTTGTGCCATGTTGGTGTGCTGCACCCATCAACTCGTCAGCAACCATCAACTCGTCATTTACATCAGGTATAACTCCCAATGCAATCCCTCCCTCCTCCCCACTCCCCATGATGTTCCCCTTCCCAAGTCCAAGTGATCTCATTGTTCAGTTCCTACCTATGAGTGAGAACATGCGGTGTTTGGTTTTCTGTTCTTGCGATAGTTTGCTGAGAATGATGGTTTCCAGCTGCATCCATGTCCCTACAAAGGACACAAACTCATCCTTTTTTATGACTGGATAGTATTCCATGGAGTATATGTGCTACATTTTCTTAATTCAGTCTGTCACTGATGGACATTTGGGTTGATTCCAAGTCTTTGCTATTGTGAATAGTGCCGCAATAAACATACGTGTGCATGTGTCTTTATAGCAGCATAATTTATAATCCTTTGGGTATATACCCAGTAATGGGATGGCTGGGTCATATGGTACATCTAGTTCTAGATCCTTGAGGAATCGCCATACTGTTTTCCATAATGGTTGAACTAGTTTACAATCCCACCAACAGTGTAAAAGTGTTCCTATTTCTCCACATCCTCTCCAGCACCTGTTGTTTCCTGGCTTTTTAATGATTGTCTTTCTAACTGGTGTGAGATGGTATCTCATTGTGGTTTTGATTTGCATTTCTCTGATGGCCAGTGATCATGAGCATTTTTTCATGTGTCTGTTGGCCGTATGAATGTCATCTTTTGAGAACTGTCTGTTCATATCCTTTCTCCACTTTTTGATGGGGTTGATTGTTTTTTCTAGTAAATTTGTTTGAGTCCTTTGTAGGTTCTAGATATTAGCCCTTTGTCAGATGAGTAGATTGCAAAAATTTTCTCCCATTCTGTAGGTTGCCTGTTCACTCTGATGGTAGTTTCTTTTGCTGTGCAGAAGCTCTAGTTTAATTAGATCCCATTTGTCAATTTTGGCTTTTGTTGCCGTTGCTTTTGGTGTTTTAGACATGAAGTCCTTGCCCATGCCTATGTCCTGAATGGTATTACCTAGGTTTTCTTCTAGGGTTTTTATGGTATTAGGTCTAACATTTAAGTCTCTAATCCATCTTGAATTAATTTTCGTAAAGGAGTAAGGAAAGGATCCAGTTTCAGCTTTCTACTTATGGCTAGCCCATTTTCCCAGCACCATTTATTAAATAGGAAATCCTTTCCCTATTTCTTGTTTTTCTGAGGTTTGTCAAAGATCAGATGGCTGTAGATGTGTTGTATTATTTGTGAGGACTCTGTTCTGTTCCATTGGTCTATATCTCTGTTTTGGAACCAGTACCATGCTGTTTTGGTGACTGTAGCCTTGTAGTATAATTTGAAGTCAGGTAGCGTGATGCCTCCAGCTATGTTCTTTTCACTTAGGATTGTCTTGGAGATGCGGGCTCTTTTTTGGTTCCATATTAACTTTAAAGCAGTTTTTTCCAATTCTGTGAAGAAACTCATTGGTAGCTTGATGGGGATGGCATTGAATCTATAAATTACCTTGGGCAGTATGGCCTTTTTCACGATATTGATTCTTCCTATCCATGAGTATGGTATGTTCTTCCATTTGTTTGTGTCCTCTTTTATTTCACAGAGCAATGGTTTGTAGTTCTCCTTGAAGAGGTCCTTTACATCCCTTGTCAGGTGGATTCCCAGGTATTTCATTCACATTGAAGCAATTGTGAATGGAAGTTCATTCCTGATTTGGCTCTCTGTTTGTCTGTTACTGGTGTATAAGAATGCTTGTGATTTTTGCACATTAATTTTGTATCCTGAGACTTTGCTGAAGTTGCTTACCAGCTTAAGGAGATTTTGGGCTGAGACAATGGGGTTTTCTAAATATACAATCATGTCATCTGCAAACAGGGAGAATTTGACTTCTTCTTTTCCTAACTGAATACCCTTGATTTCTTTCTCTTGCCTAATTGCCCTAGCCAGAACTTCCAACACTATGTTGAATAGGAGTGGTGAGAGAGGGCATCCCTGTCTTGTGCCAGTTTTCAAAGGGAATTTTTCCAGTTTTTGCCCATTCAGTATGATATTGGCTGTGGGTTTGTCATAAATAGCTCTTATTATTTTGAGATACGTTCCATCAATACCGAATTTATTGAGCGTTTTTAGCATGAAGGGCTGTTGAATTTTGTCAAAAGCCTTTTCTGCATCTATTGAGATAATCATGTGGTTTTTGTCTTTGGTTCTGTTTATATGTTGGATTACGTTTATTGATTTGCGTCTGTTGAACCAGCCTTGCATCCCAGGGATGAAGCCCACTTGATCATAGTGGATAAGCTTTTTGATGTGCTGCGGGATCCGGTTTGCCAGTGTTTTATTGAGGATTTTTGCATCGATATTCATCAGGGATATTGGTCTAAAATTCTCTTTTTTTATTGTGTCTCTGCCAGGCTTTGGTATGAGGATGATGTTGGCCTCATAAAATGAGTTAGGGAGGATTCTCTCTTTTTCTATTGATTAGAATAGTTTCAGAAAAAATGGTACCAACTCCTCCTTGTACCTCTGGTAGAATTCAGCTGTGAATCCATCTGGTCCTGGACTTTTTTTGGTTGGTAGGCTATTAATTATTGCCTCAATTTCAGAGCCTGCTATTGGTCTATTCAGGAATTCAACTTCTTCCTGGTTTAGCCTTGGGAGAGTGTAAGTGTCCAGGAAATTATCCATTTCTTCTAGATTTTCCAGTTTATTTGCGTAGAGGTGTTTATAGTATTCTCTGATTGTAGTTTGTAATTTTGTGGGGTCGGTGGTGATATCCCCTTTATCATTTTTTATTGTGTCTATTTGATTCTTCTCTCTTTTCTTCTTTATTAGTCTTGCTAGAGGTGTATCAATTTTGTTGATCTTTTCAAAAAACCAACTCCTGGATTCAGTGATTTTTTGGAGGGTTTTTTGTGTCTCTATCTCCTTCAGTTCTGCTCTGATCTTAGTTATTTCTTGCCTTCTGCTAGCTTTTGAATGTGTTTGCTCTTGCTTCTCTGGTTCTTTTAATTGTGATGTTAGAGTGTCAATTTTAGATCTTTCCTGCTTTCTCTTGTGGGCATTTAGTGCTATAAATTTTCCTCTACACACTACTTTAAATGTGTCCCAGAGATTCTGGTATGTTGTATCTTTGTTCTCATTGGTTTCAAAGAACATCTTTATTTCTGCCTTCATTTCGTTATGTACCCAGTAGTCGTTCAGGAGCAGGTTATTCAGTTTTCATGTAGTTGAGCGGTTTTGATTGAGTTTCTTAGTCCTGAGTTCTAGTTTGATTGCACTGTGGTCTGAGAGACAGTTTTTTATAATTTCTGTTCTTGTACATTTACTGAGGAGTGCTTTACTTCCAATTATGTGGTCAATTTTGGAATAAGTGTGATGTGGTGCTGAGTGGATTGTATATTCTGTTGATTTCGGGTGGAGAGTTCTGTAGATGTCTATTAGGTCTGCTTGCTGCAGAGATGACTTCAATTCCTGGATATCTTTGTTAACTTTCTGTCTCGTTGATCTGTCTAATGTTGACAGTGGGGTGTTGAAGTCTCCCATTATTATTGTATGGGAGTCTAAGTCTCTTTGTAAGTCTCTAAGGACTTGCTTGATGAATCTGGGTGCTCCTGTATTGGGTGCATATATATTTGGGATAGTTAGCTCTTCCTGTTGAATTGATCCCTTTACCATTATGTAATGGCCTTCTTTGTCTCTTTTGATCTTTGATGGTTTAACGTCTGTTTTATCAGAGACTAGTATTGCAACCCCTGCTTTTTTTTGTTCTCCATTTGCTTGGTAGATCTTCCTCCATCCCTTTATTTTGAGCCTATATATGTCTCTGCATGTGAGATGGGTCTCCTGAATACAGCAGACTGATGGGTCTTGACTCTTTATCCCGTTTGCCAGTGTTTGTCTTTTAATTGGAGCATTTATTCCATTTACATTTAAGGTTAAGATTGTTATGTGTGAACTTGATCCTGCCATTATGATTTTAACTGGTTATTTTCTCATTAATTGATGCAGTTTCTTCCTAGATTCGATGGTTTTTACATTTTGGTATGTTTTTGCAATGGCTGGTACCGGTTGTTCCTTTCCATGTTGAGTGCTTCCTTCAGGGTCTCTTGTAAGGCAGGCCTAGTGGTGACAAAATCTCTAAGCATTTGCTTATCTGTAAAGAATTTTATTTCTCCTTCAGTTATGAAACTTAATTTGGCTGGATATGAAATTCTGGGTTTAAAATTCTTTTCTTGAAGAATGTTGAATATTGGCCCCCACACTCTTCTGGCTTATAGAGTTTCGCTGCCCTTAAGATTTTTTCCTTCATTTCAACTGTGGTGAATCTGGCAATTATGTGTCTTGGAGTTGCTCTTCTCGAGGAGTATCTTCTGGCATTCTCTGTATTTCCTGAATTTGAATGTTGGCCTGCCCTCCTAGGTTGGTGAAGTTCTCCTGGATGATATCCTGAAGTGTTTTCCAAGTTGGTTCCATTTTCCCCCTCACTTTCAGGCACCCCAATGAGATGTAGATTTGGTCTTTTTACATAATCCCATACTTCTTGCAGGCTTTGTTCATTTCTTTTTCTTCTTTTTTCTTTAGGTTTCTCTTCTCTCTTCATTTCATTCATTTGATCCTCAACAGCTGATACTCTTTCTTCTAGTCGATCGAGTCGGTTACTGAAGCTTGTGCATTTGTCATGTATTTCTCATGTCATGGTTTTCATCTCTGTCAATGTGTTTATGGCCTTCTCTGCATTTATTATTCTAGTTATCCATTTTTCCCCTCTTTTTCAAGATTTTTAGTTTCTTTGTGCTGGGTACATAATTCCTCCTTTAGCTCTGAGAAGTTTCATGCACTGTAGCCTTCTTCTCTCATCTCGTCAAAGTAATTCTCCGTCCAGCTTTGATCCGTTGCTGGCGTTGAGCTGCACTCCTTTGCCGGGGGAGATGCGCTCTTATTTTTTGAATTTCCAGCTTTTCTGCCCTGCTTTTTCCCCATCTTTGTGGTTTTATCTGCCTCTGGTCTTTGATGATGGTGACATACTGATGGGGTTTTGGTGTGGGTGTCCTTCCTGTTTGTTAGTTTTCCTTGTAACAGTCAGGACCCTCAGCTGTAGGTCTGTTGGAGATTGCTTGAGGTCCACTCCAGACCCTGTTTGCCTGGGTGTCAGCAGCAGAGGCTGCAGAAGATTGAATACTGCTGAACAGCATGTGTACCTGTCTGATACTTGCTTTGGAAGCTTCCTCTCAGGGGTGTACTCCACCGTGTGAGGTATGGGGTGTCGGTCTGCCCCTAGTGGAGGATATCTCCCAGTTAGGCTACTCAGGGGTCAGGGACCCACTTGAGCAGGTAGTCTGTCCGTTCTCAGATCTCAACCTCTGTTTTGTTAGATCCACTCCGTGGTCGTGGGACCCTCCCAGCCATGTGTGGGATATAATCTTCTAGTGTACCCATTTGCTAAGATCCTTGGTAGAGCACAGTGTTGAGGTGGGAGTTACCCGATTTTCCAGGTGTTGTGTGTCTCAGTTCCCCTGGCTAGGAAAAGGGATTCCCTTCCCCCTTGCACTTCCCAGGTGAGGTGATGCCTCGCCTTGCTTCAGCTGACCAGCAACGACTGTCCCACACTCCCTAGTGAGATGAACCCAGTACCTCAGTTGAAAATGCAGAAATCACCTGTCTTCTGTGTTGGTCACGCTGAAAGTTGGAGACTGGAGCTGTTCCTATTCGGCCATCTTGCTCTGCCCTCATTTCTAGTTTTTATCTGAGGATATTTCCTTTGTCAATATAGGCTTCAATGTTATTCAAAATATCCCTTCTCATATTCCCCAACAACAGTGCTACCAAACTCATCCATGAAAACAATCGTGTAATTCTGTGAGTTGAATTCAAACATCACAAAGCAGTTTCTCAGAAAGCTTTCTACGTTTTATATAAGGATAAATTGTTTACACCATAGACTTCAATGTGATCCAAATATCCCTCTTCAGATTCCGCAGAAAAAGTGCTACCAAACTGCTCCAAGAAAAGTATCGTGTATCTCTAGGAGATCAATTCACAAACCCCAAAGCAGATTGTCAACAAGCTTCTTAATAGTTTTTGTCTGGGGATATATCCTTTTTCACCATAGTCCTCAACACCCTCCTGAATATCCCTTTGCAGATTCCATGCAAATGGTGTAGAAAACTGCTAAATGAAAAGAAAGGTGTAAATCTGAGAGATGAATTCACACATCCCAAAAAAGTTTCTCAGAAAGATTATTTTTGGGTTTTGCTGAGGAAATTTCCTTTCCCACACTAGGCTTCAATGCATTCCAACATATCCTACTGCAGATTCCACAGAAACAGTGTTAGCAAACAGCTCCAAGGAAGGAATCCTGTAAATATGTGAGGTGAATTCCCACATCACAAAGCAGTTTCTCAGAAAGTTTCTTTTTGGTTTATCAATGAGATAATTTCCTGTATCAACGTAGGCTTTAATGCACTCCCAAATATCCTACTGCAGATTCCATGAAAACAGTGGTATAAAACTACTCAATGAAAAGAACGGTGTAACTATGTGAGATGATTTGACACATCACAAAGCAGTTTCTCAGAAAGCATCTCTTTGGTTTTTCTGTGAGGATATTTGCTTTGTCACCATAAGCTTCACTGAGATAAGACATATCAGAGTGCAGATTCCAAGATAACACTGTAAGCACAGTGTTCCATGCAAAGATCAGTGTAACACTGTGAGTTGAATTCACACATCATGAAGCAGTTTCTCAGAAAGTTTCCATCTAGTTTTCATCTGAGGACATTTCCTTTCTCACCATAGACATCAATGCACTCCCAAATATCCCTTTGCAGATTGCATGAAAACAGTGTTAACAAGATGCTCCATGAAAACAGAGGTGTAACTCTGTGAGATGAATTCAGATATCACAAAGAACTTTCTCAGAAATTTTCTTTCTGGTTTTTATCTGAGGATATTTCCTTTGTCACCCTAGCCTACAAAGAGATTCAAAATATTCCTTCTCAGATAACCTGAAAACAGTGCTACCAAACTGATCCATGAAAAGAATCATGTAACTCTGTGAGATGAATTATCACATCACAAAGTGGTTTCTCAGAAAGCTTCTTTCCAGTTTTTCTATGAAGATATTTCCTTTCTCAAAGTAAGCTTCAATGCACTCTGAAATAACAAATTGCAGATTCTAAGCAAATCGGGTTAGCAAACTGTTCAATGAAAAGAAACAGTTTCAGAGAAAACTTCTTTCCAGTTTTTGTCTAAGGATACTTCCATTTTCACCTTAGCTGTCCATATACTCCTGAATGTCCACAGGTAACTTTTTCTCCAAACGGGATTCCCCAATCCTCTATGAGAAGAAAAGTATAACTCTGTGAGTGGAATGCATACGTCACAAACAGCTTCTCGGAAACCTCCTCTCCAGTATCCATCTGAAGATATTTCCGTTTTCACCATAAGCCTCAAAGCACTCCCGAGTATCCCTTAGCTGACTAACCTAAAACAGCATTAGAATACAGCTCAACGAACACAGAAGCTTAACTGTGTGAGTGGACTTCACATGACCTAGTGCAGTTTCACAGAAAGTTTCCTTCTGGTTTTTATCAGAGGGTACTACTTTATCAACATATTCGTAAGAGCGTTCCCAAATGTCCTTTCTCAGAATCCACAGGAACAGTGATTTCAAACTGCTCAATCCAAAGAATGATTTAACTCTGTGACAGGAATACACACATCACAAAGCAGTTGCTCCGAAAGCTTCTCTCCAGTTTTCATTGGAAGACGTTTCCTTTCTCACCACAAGCCTCCGGCGCCACTAAATATCCCTTCCCAGATTCATCAAAGACAGAGTTTTCAAACTGGGCAACGTAGAGTAAGCTTTCACTCTCTGAAATGAATGCACAGGTCACAGAGCAGTTCTTGGAACGCTTCTTTCCGTGTTCTATTTCATTTTTCGACATAGTCTTCAATGAGCTGCAAAATATCATTTTTCAGTTTTATAGGAACAGTGTTCAAACACTGCATTATGAGAAAAGAAGTATAACTCGCTGAGTGGAATGCACACATCACAAAACAGTTTCTCAGAAAGCTTCTCTCCAGTTTTTATCTGGAGATATTTCCTATTTCCAAACAGGCCTGAATGTGCTCCTGAATGTTCCTTCACGAATCCGTCCATGACGCAGTTTCAAAACTGCGTAATAGAAAGAAAGTTTTATCTATGTGAGATGAATAGACATATCTATCACAAAGCAGTTTCAGAGAAAGCTTCTTTCAAGTTTTTGTTTGTGGATACTTCCTTTTTCAACATAGCCGTCCATATACTCCCGAATGTCCCCGGTAGAGTTTTCTACAAAAAGGATTCCAAAATCCTCTATGAGAAGACAGGTATAACTCTGTGAGTGGAATGCAAAAGTCACAAAGCAGCTTCTCGGAAATTTTCTCTCCAGTATCTATCTGAAGATATTTCTGTTTTCACCGTAAGCCTCAAAGCGCTCCCGAATATCTTTTAGCTGACTAACCTAAAGCAGTGTTAGAATACTGCTCAATGAAAACAGAAGCTTAACTGTGTGAGTGGAATTCACGTGATCTAGAGCAGTTTCACAGAAAGTTTCCTTCAGGTTTTTATCAGAGCGTTTTTCTTTTTCAGCATATTCTTTAGAGCATTCCCAAATGTCCTTTCTCAGGTTCCACAGAAACAGTGATTCGAAACTGCTCGATCAAAGAATGATTGAACTCTATAAGATGAATACACACATCACAAAGCAGTTGCTCTGAAAGCTTCCCTCCAGTTTTCATTGGAAGACGTTTCCTTTCTCACCACAAGCCTCCGGGCGCCACTTAATATCCCCTCAGAGATTCCCCAAAGACAGAGTTTCCAAACTGGGCAACGTAAGGTAAGCTTTAACTCTCTGAAATGAATGCACACGTCAGAGAACAGTTTCTTGGAACCCTTCTGTCCGGGTTTTATTTCAGGATATTACACTTTTCGCCAGAGTCTTCAATGCACTGCAAAATATAACTTTTTGAGTTTTACAGGAACAGTTTTCCAACACCCCTTAGTTAAAGAGATATAACTCCCTGAGTGGAATGCACACATCACAAAGTTGTTTCTCAAACGGCTTCTCTTCAGTTTTATCTGAAGATATCTCCTACTTCCCCACAGGCTTGAATGTGCTCCCGAATGTCCCTTCACGAATTCGTCCATGACGAGATTCAAAAGTGTGTAATAAAAAGAAAGTTTCATCTATGTGAGATGAACAGACATATCAATCACAAAGCAATTCACAGAAAGCTTCTTTCCAGTTTTTGTATAAGAATACTTCCTTTTTCACCGTAGCCATCCATCTACTCCCGAAAGTCCCCAGTTAGCGTTTTCTCCAAACGGGATTCCCCAATCCTCTATGAGAAGAAAGGTATAACTCTGTGAGTGGAATGCACACGTCACAAAGCATCTCCTAGGAAATCTTCTCTCCAGTGTCTATCTGCAGATATTTTCGTTTTCACCATAAATGTCAAAGCCCTCCCTAGTATCCCTCAAGTGACTAACCTAAAACAGTGATAGAATACTGCTCAATGAAAACAGAAGCTTAACTGTGCTAGTGGAATTCATGTGACCTAGAGGAGTTTCACAGAAAGATTCCTTGTGGTTTTTATCGGAAGGTATTACTTTTTCAGCATATTCTTAAAAGCATTCCCAAATGTCCTTTCTCAGGTTCCAGAGAAACAGTGATTTCAAACTTCTCTATCCAAAGAATGATTTAAATCTATGAGATGAATACACACATCACAAAGCGGTTGCTCCAAAAGCTTCTCCCCACTTTTCATCAGAAGACCTTTCCTTTCTCACCACAAGCCTCTGCGCATCACTTAATATTCCTTCACAGATTCCTCAAAGACCGAGTTTTCAAACCGGGCAATGTAGTGTAAGCTTTACCTCTTGGAAAAGAATGCACACGTCAGACAGCAGTTTCTTGGAACACTTCTCTCTGGGTTTTATTTCTGAATATTTCACTTTTTGCCATAGACTTCAATGCGCTACAAAATATCACTTTTTCAGTTTTACAGGAACCAGGTTCAAACACTGCCTTATGAGAAAAGAGGTATAACTCCCTGAGTGGAATGCATACATCACAGAGCAGTTTCACAGAAAACTACTCTCCAGTTTTTATATGGAGATATTTCCTATATCCCCACAGGCCTGAATATGTCTCTGAATGTCCCTTCACGAATCCGTCCATGACGCAGTTTCAAAACTGCATGATAGAAAGAAAGTTTTTTTTTAAATATATTTTTTATTTTTTATTATTATTATACTTTAAGTTCTAGGGTACATGTGCATAACGTGCAGGTTTGTTACATATGTATACTTGTGCCATGTTGCTGTGCTGCACCCATCAACTCGTCAGTACCCAACTACTCGTCATTTACATCAGGTATAACTCCCAATGCAATACCTCCCCCCTCCCCCCCCTCCCCATGATAGGCCCCGGTGTGTGATGTTCCCCTTCCCGAGTCCAAGTGATCTCATTGTTCAGTTCCCACCTATGAGTGAGAACATGCGGTGTTTGGTTTTCTGTTCTTGTGATAGTTTGCTAAGAATGATGGTTTCCAGCTGCATCCATGTCCCTACAAAGGACACAAACTCCTTTTTTATGGCTGCATAGTATTCCATGGTGTATATGTGCCACATTTTCTTAATCCAGTCTGTCACTGATGGACATTTGGGTTGATTCCAAGTCTTTGCTATTGTGAATAGTGCTGCAATAAACATACGTGTGCATGTGTCTTTATAGCAGCATGATTTATAATCCTTTGGGTATATACCCAGTAATGGGATGGCTGGGTCATATGGTACATCTAGTTCTAGATCCTTGAGGAATCGCCATACTGTTTTCCATAATGGTTGAACTAGTTTACAATCCCACCAACAGTGTAAAAGTGTTCCTATTTCTCCACATCCTCTTCAGCACCTGTTGTTTCCTGACTTTGTAATGATCGCCATTCTAACTCGTGTGAGATGGTATCTCATTGTGGTTTTGATTTGCATTTCTCTGATGGCCAGTGATGATGAGCATTTTTTCATGTGTCTGTTGGCTGTATGCATGTCTTCTTTTGAGAAATGTCTGTTCATATCCTTTGCCCACTTTTTGATGGGGTTGTTTGTTTTTTTCTTGTAAATTTGTTTGAGTTCTTTGTAGGTTCTGGATATTAGCCCTTTGTCAGACGAGTAGATTGCAAAAATTTTCTCCCATTCTGTAGGTTGCCTGTTCACTCTGATGGTAGTTTCTTTTGCTGTGCAGAAGCTCTTTAGTTTAATGAGATCCCATTTGTCAATTTTGGCTTTTGCTGCCGTTGCTTTTGGTGTTTTAGACATGAAGTCTTTGCCCATGCCTATGTCCTGAATGGTACTACCTAGGATTTCCTCTAGGATTTTTATGGTATTAGGTCTAACATTTAAGTCTCTAATCCATCTTGAATTAATTTTCGTATAAGGAGTAAGGAAAGGATCCAGTTTCAGCTTTCTACTTATGGCTAGCCAATTTTCCCAGCACCATTTATTAAATAGGGAATCCTTTCCCCATTTCTTGTTTCTCTCAGGTTTGTCAAAGATCAGATGGCTGTAGATGTGTGGTATTATTTCTGAGGACTCTGTTCTGTTCCATTGGTCTATATCTCTGTTTTGGTACCAGTACCATGCTGTTTTGGTGACTGTAGCCTTGTAGTATAGTTTGAAGTCAGGTAGCGTGATGCCTCCAGCTTTGTTCTTTTGACTTAGGATTGTCTTGGAGATGCGGGCCCTTTTTTGGTTCCATATGAATTTTAAAGCAGTTTTTTTCCCATTCTGTGAAGAAACTCTTGGTAGCTTGATGGGGATGGCATTGAATCTATAAATTACCTTGGGCAGTATGGCCATTTTCACGATATTGATTCTTCCTATCCATGAGCATGGTATGTTCTTCCATTTGTTTGTGTCCTCTTTGATTTCACTGAGCAGTGGTTTGTAGTTCTCCTTGAAGAGGTCCTTTACATCCCTTGTAAGTTGGATTCCTAGGTATTTTATTCTCTTTGAAGCAATTGTGAATGGAAGTTCAGTCCTGATTTGGCTCTCTGTTTGTCTGTTACTGGTGTATAAGAATGCTTGTGATTTTTGCACATTAATTTTGTATCCTGAGACTTTGCTGAAGTTTCTTATCAGCTTAAGGAGATTTTGGGCTGAGGCCATAGGGTTTTCTAAATATACAATCATGTCATCTACAAACAGGGACAATTTGACTTCGTCTTTTCGTAACTGAATACCCTTGATTTCTTTCTCTTGCCTGATTGCCCTAGCCAGTACTTCCAACACTATGTTGAATAGGAGTGGTGAGAGAGGGCATCCCTGTCTTGTGCCAGTTTTCAAAGGGAATTTTTCCAGTTTTTGCCCATTCAGTATGATATTGGCTGTGGGTTTGTCATAAATAGCTCTTATTATTTTGAGGTACGTTCCATCAATACCGAATTTATTGAGCGTTTTTAGCATGAAGGGCTGTTGAATTTTGTCAAAAGCCTTTTCTGCATCTATTGAGATAATCATGTGGTTCTTGTCTTTGGTTCTGTTTATATGCTGAATTATGTTTATTGATTTGCGAATGTTGAACCAGCCTTGCATCCCAGGGATGAAGCCCACTTGATCATGGTGGATAAGCTTTTTGATGTGTTGCTGAATCCGGTTTGCCAGTATTTTATTGAGGATTTTTGCATTGATGTTCATCAGGGATATTAGTCTAAAATTCTCTTTTTTTTGTTGTGTCTCTGCCAGGCTTTGGTATCAGGATGATGTTGGCCTCATAAAATGAGTTAGGGAGGATTGCCTCTTTTTCTATTGATTAGAATAGTTTCAGAAGGAATGGTACCAACTCCTCCTTGTACCTCTGGTAGAATTCAGCTGTGAATCCATCTGGTCCTGGACTTTTTTTGGTTGGTAGGCTATTAATTATTGCCTCAATTTCAGAGCCTGCTATTGGTCTATTCAGGGATTCCACTTCTTCCTGGTTTAGTCTTGGAAGAGTGTAATTGTCCAGGAAATTATCCATTTCTTCTAGATTTTCCAGTTTATTTGCGTAGAGGTGTTTATGGTATTCTATGATGGTAGTTTGTATTTCTGTGGGGTCGGTGGTGATATCCCCTTTATCATTTTTAATTGCGTCGATTTGATTCTTCTCTCTTTTCTTCTTTATTATTCTGGCTAGTGGTCTGTCAATTTTGTTGATCTTGTCAAAAAACCAACTCCTGGATTCATTGATTTTTTGGAGGGTTTTTTGTGTCTCTATCTCCTTCAGTTCTGCTCTGATCTTAGTTATTTCTTGCCTTCTGCTAGCTTTCGAATGTGTTTGCTCTTGCTTCTCTAGTTCTTTTAATTGCGATGTTAGAGTGTCATTTTTAGATCTTTCCTGCTTTCTCTTGTGGGCATTTAGTGCTATAAATTTCCCTCTACACACTGCTTTAAATGTGTCCCAGAGATTCTGGTATGTTGTATCTTTGTTCTCATTGGTTTCAAAGAACATCTTTATTTCTGCCTTCATTTCGTTATGTACCCAGTAGTCATTCAGGAGCAGGTTGTTCAGTTTCCATGTAGTTGAGTGGTTTTGATTGAGTTTCTTAGTCCTGAGTTCTAGTTTGATTGCACTGTGGTCTGAGAGAGTTTGTTATAATTTCTGTTCTTGTACATTTGCTGAGGAGTGCTTTACTTCCAATTACGTGGTCGATTTTGGAGTAAGTACGATGTGGTGCTGAGAAGAATGTATATTCTGTTGATTCGGGGTGGAGAGTTCTATAGATGTCTATTAGGTCTGCTTGCTGCAGAGATGAGTTCAATTCCTGGATACCCTTGTTAACTTTCTGTCTCGTTGATCTGTCTAATGTTGACAGTGGAGTGTTGAAGTCTCCCATTATTATTGTATGGGAGTCTAAGTCTCTTTGTAAGTCTCGAAGGACTTGCTTTATGAATCTGGGTGCTCCTGTATTGGGTGCATATATATTTGGGATAGTTAGCTCTTCCTGTTGAATTGCTCCCTTTACCATTATGTAATGGCCTTCTTTGTCTCTTTTGATCTTTGATGGTTTAAAGTCTGTTTTATCAGAGACTAGTATTGCAACCCCCGCTTCTTTTTGTTCTCCATTTGCTTGGTAAATCTTCCTCCATCCCTTTATTTTGAGCCTACGTATGTCTCTGCGTGTGAGATGGGTCTCCTGAATACAGCAGACTGATGGGTCTTGACTCTTGATCCAGTTTGCCAGTCTGTGTCTTTTAATTAGAGCATTTAGTCCATTTACATTTAAGGTTAAGATTGTTATGTGTGAACTTGATCCTGCCATTATGATATTAAGTGGTTATTTTGCTCGTTAGTTGATGCAGTTTCTTCCTAGCCTCGATGGTCTTTACATTTTGGCATGTTTTTGCAATGGCTGGTACCTGTTGTTCCTTTCCATGTTGAGTGCTTCCTTCAGGGTCTCTTTTAAGGCAGGCCTAGTGGTGACAAAATCTCTAAGCATTTGCTTATCTGTAAAGGATTTTATTTCTCCTTCACTTATGAAACTTAGTTTGGCTGGATATGAAATTCTGGGTTGAAAATCCTTTTCTTGAAGAATGTTGAATATTGGCCCCCACTCTCTTCTGGCTTGGAGAGTTTCTGCCGAGAGATCTGCTGTTAGTCTGATGGGCTTCCGTTTATGGGTAACCCGACCTTTCTCTCTGGCTGCCCTTAAGATTTTTTCCTTCATTTCAACTTTGGTGAATCTGGCAATTATGTGTCTTGGAGTTGCTCTTCTCGAGGAGTATCTTTGTGGCGTTCTCTGTATTTCCTGGATTTGAATGTTGGCCTGCCCTACTAGGTTGGGGAAGTTCTCCTGGATGATATCCTGAAGAGTGTTTTCCAACTTGGTTCCATTTTCCCCCTCACTTTCAGGCACCCCAATGAGATGTAGATTTGGTCTTTTTACATAATCCCATACTTCTTGCAGGCTATGTTCATTTCTTTTTCTTCTTTTTTCTTTAGGTTTCTCTTCTCACTTCATTTCATTCATTTGATCCTCAATCGCTGTTACTCTTTCTTCCAGTTGATCGAGTCGGTTACTGAAGCTTGTGCATTTGTCACGTATTTCTCGTGTCATGGTTTTCATCTCTTTTATTTCGTTTATGACCTTCTCTGCATTAATTACTCTAGCCATCAATTCTTCCACTTTTTTTTCAGGATTTTTAGTTTCTTTGCGCTGGGTACATAATTCCTCCTTCAGCTCTGAGAAATTTGATGGACTGAAGCTTTCTTCTCTCATCTCGTCAAAGTCATTCTCTGTCAAGCTTTGATCCGTTGCTGGCGATGAGCTGCTCTCCTTTGCGGGGGGAGATGCGCTCTTATATTTTGAATTTCCAGCTTTTCTGCCCTCCTTTTTCCCCATCTTAGTGGTTTTATCTGCCTCTGGTCTTTGATGATGGTGATGTACTGATGGGGTTTTGGTGTAGGTGTCCTTCCTGTTTGATTGTTTTCCTTCTAACAGTCAGGACCCTCAGCTGTAGGTCTGTTGGAGATTGCTTGAGGTCCACTCCAGACCCTGTTTGCCTGGGTATCAGCAGCAGAGGCTGCAGAAGATAGAATATTTCTGAACAGCGAGTGTACCTGTTTGATTCTTGCTTTGGAAGCTTCCTCTCAGGGGTGCACTCCACCCTGTGAGGTGTGGGGTGTCAGACTGCCCCTAGTGGGGGATGTCTCCCAGTTAGGCTACTCAGGGGTCAGGGACCCACTTGAGCAGTGTGTCTGTCCCTTCTCAGATCTCAACCTCCGTGTTGAGAGATCCACTGCTCTCTTCAAAGCTGTCAGACAGAGTCATTTGCGTCTGCAGAGGTTTCGGCTGAGTTTGTTATTGTTTACTGTGCCCTGTCCCCAGAGGTGGAGTCTACAGAGACAGGCAGGTTTCCTTGAGCTGCTGTGAGCTCCACCCAGTTTGAGCTTCCCAGCAGCTTTGTTTACCTACTTAAGCCTCAGCAATGGCGGGCGCCCCTCCCCCAGCCTCGCTACTGCCTTGCCGGTAGATCACAGACTGCTGTGCTAGCAATGAGGGAGGCTCCGTGGGTGTGGGACCCTCCTGGCCAGGTGTGGGATATGATCTCCTGGTGTGCCTGATTGCTTAAAGCACAGTATTGGGGTGGGAGTTACCTGATTTTCCACGTGTTGTGTGTCTCAGTTCCCCTGCCTAGGAAAAGGGATTCCCTTCCCCCTTGCGCTTCCCAGGTGAGGCAATGCCTCGCCCTGCTTCAGCTCTCGCTGGTTGGGCTGCAGCAGCTGACCAGCACCAATCGTCCGGCACTCCCCAGTGAGAGGAGCCCAGTTCCTCAGTTGAAAATGCAGAAATCACCGGTCTTCTGTGTCGCTCGCGCTGGGATTTGGAGACTGGAGCTGTTCCTATTCGGCCATCTTGCTCCCCCCTTCCTCCAGTTTTCATCAGAAGACGTTTCCTTTCTCAACACACGCCTCCTGGCGCCACTTAATAAACCTTCACAGATTCCTCAAAGACACAGTTTCCAAACTGAGCAACGTAGTGTAAGCTTTAACTTTCTGAAATCAATGACCACGGCAGAGAGCAGTTTCATGGAACGCTTCTTTCTGAGTTTTATTTCTGAATATGACACTTTTCACTATAGTCTTCAATGCGTTGCAAATATCACTTTTTCAGTTTTACAGGAACAGTGCTGAAACACTGCCTTATGAGAAAAGAGGTAAAATTCCCCGAGTGGAATAAACATATCACAAAGCAGTTCCTCAGAAAGCTTCTCTCAGTTTTTATCTGAAGATATCTCCTATTTTCTCCACAGGACTCAATGTGCTCCCGAATGTCTCTTCGCGATTCTGTCAATGATGCAGTTTCAAAACCGCGTAATTGAAAGAAACTTGTATCTCTGTGAGATGAATAGATATATCTTTCACAAACCAGCTTCACAGAAAGCTTCTTTCCAGTTTTTGTCTGTGGATATTTCCTTTTTCACCATAGCCTTCCATACACTCCCAAATGTCCCCTGGTTGCTTTTTCTCCAAATGGGATTCCCCAAAGCTCTATGAGAAGAAAAGTATAACTCTATGAGTGGAATGCACACGTCACATAGCAGCTCCTCGTAAATCTTCTCTCCAGTATTTATCTGAAGGTATTTCCTTTGTCACCGTAAGCCTCAAATCGCTCCCAACTATCCCTTAGCTGACTAACCTAAAACAGTGTTAGAATACTGCTCAATGAAAACAGAAACTTAACTGTGCAGGTGGACTAAATGTGACGTAGAGCAGTTTCACAGAAAGTTTCCTTCTGGTTTTTATCGGAGGGAATTTCTTTTTCAGCATATTCTTAAGAGCTTTCCAAAATGCCCTTTCTCAGGTTCCACAGAAACAGTTATTTCAAACTGTTCAATCCAAAGAATGACTTAACTCTATGAGATGAATGCACACATCCCAAAGCAGTTGCTCCAAAAGCTTCTCCCCAGTTTTCATCGGAAGACGTTTTCTATCTCAGCACAAGACTCTGGGCGCCACAAATATCACTTCCCAGATTCCTCAAAGACAGAGTTTCTAAACTGAGCAACGTAGTGTCAGGTTTAACTCTCTGAAATGAATGCACACGTCAGAGAGCAGTTACTTGATATGCTTCTTTCTGGGTTTTATTTCCGGATATTATGCTTTTCACCATAGTCTTCAATGTGCTGCAAAATATAATTTTTTCAGATTTAAAGAAACAGTGTCCAAACACTGCCTTATGAGAAAAGAGGTATAATTCCCTGAGTGGAAAGCACACATCACAAAGCAGTTTCTCTGAAAGCTTCTATCCAGTTTTTATCTGGAGATATTTCCTATTACCCCACAGTCCTGAAAGTGCTCCCGAATATCCCTTCGCAAATCTGCCCATGTCGCAGTTTCAAAACTGTGTAATAGAAAGACATTTTTTTCTATGTGAGATGAGTAGATATATGTATCACAAAGCAGTTTCACAGAAAGCTCCTTTCCAGTTTTTGTCTGAGGATACTTCCTTTTTCACCATGGCCCTCCATATACTCCCCAATGTCCCCTGGTATTTTTTTCTCCAAACGGGATTCCCCAATCTTCTATGAGAAGAAAGGTTTAACTCTGTGACTGGAATGCACACGTCACAAAGCAGCTCCTAGGAAATCTTCTCTTCAGTATCTATCTGAAGATATTTCCATTTTCACCGTAAGCCTCAAAGTGCTCCCGAGTATGCCTTAGCTGACTAACCTAAAACAGTGTTAGAATACTGCTCAATGAAAACAGAATCCTAACTGTGTGAGTGGACTTCACGTGACATAGAATAGTTTCACAAAATGTTTCTTTCTGGTTTTTATCAGAGGGTATTTGTTTTTCAGCATATTTTTAAGAGCGTTCTCAAATGTCCTTTCTCAGGTTCCACCGAAACAGTGATTTCAAACTGCTCAATGCAAAGAATGATTTAACTCTATGAGATGAATATACACATCACAAAGCAGTTGTTCCGAAAGCTTCTCTCTGGTTTTCACCGGAAGACATTTCCTTCTCACCAGAGACCTCCGGGCGCCACTTAATATCCTTTCACAGACTCCTCAAAGACAGTTTCCAAACTGGTCAACGTAGTGGAAGCTTTAACTCTCTGAAATGAATGCACATGTCAGAGAGTAGTTTCTTGGAACGCTTCTTTATGGGTTTTATTTCCGGATATTCACTTTTGTCATAGTCTCCAAGGTGCTGCAAATTATCACTTTTTCACTTTTACAGGAACAGTGGTAAAAGAGTGCCTTATGAGAAAAGAGGTATAACTCTCTGAGTGGAATGCACACATCACAAAGCAGTTTCTCAGAAAGCTTATCTCCAGTATTCATCAGAAGATATTTCCTATTTCCCCACAGGCCTGAATGTGCCTCTGAATGTCAATTCACGAATCCGTCCATGACAAACTTTCAAAGCTGCGAAACAGAAAGAAAGTAATTTCTATGTGAGATGAATAGAGATATCTATTACAAAGCAGTTTCCGAGAATGCTTATTTCCAGTTTCTGTCTGAGGATACTTCCTTTTTCACCATAGCTGCCCATGCACTCCTGAATGTCCCCTGGTAGCATTTTCTCCAAATGGGATTCCCCAATTCTCTAAGAGAAGAAAGGTTGCATGCTGTGAGGGGAATGCACACATCACAAAGTAGCTCCTCAGAAAACTTCTCTCCCGTATCTATCTGAAGATATTTCTGATTTCACTGTAAGCCTCAAAGCGCTCCCGAGTATCCCTTAGCTGACTGACCTAAAACAATGTTAGAATACTGCTAAATGAAAACAGAAGCTTAACTCTGCGTTTCAAATTCACGTGACCTAGAGCAGTTTCACAGAATGATTTTTTGTGGTTTTTATCAGAGGGTATTACTTTTTCAGCATATTATTAAGAACATTCAAAAATATCCTTTCTCAGGTTCCACAGAAACAGTGATTTCAAACTGCTTAATTCACAGAATTATTTAACTCTATGATATGAATACACACATCACAAAGCAGTTTCTCTGAAAGCTTCTCTCCAGTTTTCATTGGAAGACGTTTCCTTTCTCACTACAAGCCTCCAGGCGCCACTTAATATCCCTTCACAGATTCCTCAAAGACAGAGTTTCCAAACTGGCAACATAGTGTCAGCTTTAACTCTCTGAAATGAAAGCGCACGTCAGAGTGTAGTTTCTTGGAATGCTTCTTTCTGGGATTTATTTCAGGTTATTTCACTTTTCGCTGTAGACTTCAATGCACTGCAAAATATCACCTTTTCAGTTTTACAGGAAGAGTGTTCAAACACTGCCTTATGAGAATAGAGGTATAACTCCCTGAAAAGAATGCACACATCACAAAGCAGTTTCTCAGAAAGCTTCTCTCCAGTTTTTATCTTAAGATATTTCCAATTTCCCCACAGGCCTGAATGTGCTCCCGAATGTCCCTTCTTGATTCCATGCATGACGCAGTTTCACAACTGTGTAATAGAAAGAAAGTTTTATCTATGTGTGATGAATAGACATATCTATCACAAAGCAGTTTCACAGAAAGCTTCTTTCCAGATTTTCTCTGAGGATATTTCCTTTTTCACGATAGCTATCCATATACTCCTGAATATCCCCTAGTAGCTTTTTCTCCAAATGGGATTCACCAATCAACTATGAGAAGAAAGGTTTCATTCTGTGAGTTGAATTTACACGTTACAAAGCAGCTCCTCAGAAATCTCTCCAGTATCTATCTGAAGATAATTCCGTTTTCACCGTGAGTCTCAAAGCACCCCCGAGTAACCCTTAGCTGACTAACCAAAAACAGTGTTAGAATACTGTTCAATGAAAACTGAAGCTTAAATGTGCCAATCCAAAGAATGATTTAATTCAATGAGATGAATACACACATCAGAAAGCAGTTGCTCCGAAAGCTTCTCTCCAGTTTTCATCGGAAGACGTTTCCTTCCTCACCACAACCCTCTGGGCACCACTTAATATCCCTTCGCAGATTCCTCAAAGACCGAGTGTTCAAACTGGGCAACGTAGTGTAAGCTTTAACTCTCTGAAATAAATGCACACTTCAGAGAGCAGTTTCTTGGAATGCTTCTTTCTGAATTTTATTTCTGGATATTTCACTTTTCGACATAGTATTCAATGAACTGTAAAATAACAATTTTTCAGTTCTACAGGAACAATGTTGAAACACTGCCTTATGAGGAAGGAGATATAAAAACCTGAGTGGAATGCACACAATACAAAGCAGTTTCTCAGCAAGCTTTTCTCCTGTTTTTTTTCAGGAGATATTTCCTATTTTCCCACAGGCCTGAATGTGCTTCCAAATGTGCCTTCGCGAATCCGTCCATGACGCAGTTTCAAAACTGCATAACAGAAAGAAAGTTTTTTCTATGTGAGATGAATAGACATATCTATCACAAAGCAGTTTTTCAGAAAGCACTTCTTTCCAGTTTTTGTCTGAGGATACTTCCTTTTTCACCGTAGCCATCCATATATTCCCGAATGTCCCCTGGTAGCATTTTCTTCAAACGGGATTCCCAGTCCTCTATGAGATGAAAGGGTTCACTCTGTGAGTGGGATGCACACGTCACAAAGCAGCTCCATGGAAGTCTTCTCTCCAGTATCTATCTGAAGATATATTTTTTTCAATGTAAGCCTCCAAGCCCTCCCGAATATCCCTTAGCTGACTATCCTAAAACAGTGTTAGAGTACTGCTCAATGATAACAGAAGCTTAACTGTGGGTGTGGACTTCACATGACCTAGAGCAGTTTCACAGAAAGTTTCCTTCTGGTTTTTATTGGAGGGTATTTCCTTTTCAGCGTATTCTTAAGAGCGTTCCCAAATGTTCTTTCTCGTGTTCCACAGAGAGTGATTTCAAACTGCTCAATCCAAAGAATGATTTAACTCCATGAGATGAATACACACCCCACAAAGCAATAACTCCGAAGGCTTCTCTCCAGTTTTCATTGGAAGTTGTTTCCTTTCACACCACAATCCTCCAGGCACCACTTAATGTCCCTTCACAGATACCTCAAAGACAGTTTCCAAACTGAGCAACGTAGTGGAAGCTTTAACTCTGCAATGAATGCACACGTCAGAGCAGTTTCTTGGAACACTTCTTTCTGGTTTTATTTCCGAATATTTCACTTTTCACCATAGTCTTCAAGGTGCTGCAAATTATCACTTTTTCAGTTTTACAGGAACAGTGGTCAAAGAATGCCTCATGAGAACAGAGGTATAACTCCCTGAGTAGAAAGCACACATCACAAAGTAGTTTCTCAGAAAGCTTCTCTCCAGTATTTATCAGAAGATATTTCCTATTTCCCCACAGGCCTGAATGTGCCTCTGAATGTCAATTCGCGAATCCGTCCATGATGCAGTTTCAAAGCTGCGAAATAGAAAGAAAGTTATTTCTATGTGAGATAAATAGACATAGCTATCACAAAGCAGTTTCAGAGAACGTTTATTTCCAATTTTTGTCTGAGGATACTTCCTTTTTCACCATAGCCGTCCATGTACTCCCGAATGTCCCCTGGTAGCATTTTCTCCAAATGGGATTCCCCAATCCTCTAGGAGAAGGAAGGTTTTATGCTCTGAGTGGAATGCACATGTCACAAAGTAGCTCCTTGGAAATCTTATCTCCAGTATCTATCTGAGGATAATTCCGTTTTCACCGTAAGCCTCAAAGAACCTCCGAGTATCTGTTAGCTAACTAACCTAAAACAGTGTTAGAATATTAATCAATGAAAACTGAAGGTTATCTGTCCCATTGGACTTCACGTGACCTAGAGCAATTTCACAGAAAATTTCCTTCTAGTTTTTAACGGTGGGTATTTTTTCTCAGTATATTCCTAAGAGCATTCCAAAATATCCTTTCTCAGGTTCCACAGAAACAGTGATTTCAAACAGCTCAATCCAAAGAATGATTTAACTGTATGAGATGAATACACACATCAGAAAGCAGTTGCTCCAAAAGCTTCTCTCCAGTTTTCTTTGGAAGAGGTTTCCTTTCTCACCACAAGCCTCTGGGCGCCACATAATATCCCTTCCCATTTCCTCAAAGACAGAGTTTCCAATTGGGCAATGTAGTGTAAACTTTAACCCTCTGAAATGAATGCACACGTCAGAGAGTAGTTTCATTGAAAGCGTCTTTCTGCGTTTTATTTCCAGATATTTCACTGTTCGCCCTTGTCTTCAATGCATTGCAAAATATCATTTTTTCAGTTTTACAGGAACAGTGTTTAAACACTGACTCATGAGAACAGAGGTATAACTCCCTGAATGGAATGCACACATCACAAAGTTGTTTCTCGGAAAGCTTCTCTCCAGTTTTTGGAGATATTTCCCATTTCCACGGAGGCCTGAATGTGCTCCCGAAAGTCCATTCGCAAATCCGTCCTTGTCGCAGTTTCAAAACTGCGTAATAGAAAGAAACTTTTATCTATGTGAGATGAAAAAGCATATCTATCACAAAGCAGTTTTACAGAAAGCTTCTTTCCACTTTTTGTCTGAGGATACTTCCTTTTTCACCATAGCCATCCATATATTCCCGAATATCCCCTTTTACCTTTTCCTGCAAATGTGATTCCACAATCCTCTATGAGAAGAGAAGTATAACACTGTGAGTGGAATGCACACGTCACAAAACAGCTCCTCGGAAATCTTCTTGCCCGTATCTATCTGAAGATATTTCCGTTTTCACCATAGGCCTCAAAGCGCTCCCGAGTATGTCTTGGCTGACTAATCTAAAACAGTGTTAATATACTGCTCAATGAAAACAGAAGCCTAAGCGTTTGTGTGGACTTCACGTGATGTAGAACAGTTTCACAGAAAGTTTCCTTCTGGTTTTTATTGGAGGGTATTTCTTTTTCAACATATTTTTAAGAACGTTCCCAAATGTCCTTTCTCAGGTACCACAGAAACAGTGAATTCAAACTGCTCAATCCAAAGAATGATTTAATTCTATGAGATGAATACACACATCACAAAGCAGTTACTACAAAATCTTCTCTCCAGTTTTCATTGGAAACATTTCCTTTTTCACCACAAGCCTCTGGGCACCACTTCATATCCCTTCACAGATTCCTCAAAAACAGAGTTTCCAAACTGGGCAACGTATTGTAAATTTTAACTCTCTGAAATGAATGCACACGTCAGTGAGCAGTTTCTTGGAACGCTTATTTCTGGGTTTTATTTCAGGATATTTCACTTTTCACCATAGTCTTCAATGTGCTGCAAAATATCACTTTTTCAGTCTTACAGGAACAGTGTTCAAACACTGCCTTATGAGAAAAGAGGTATGACTCCCTGAGTGGAATACACACATCACTAAGCAGTTTCTCAGAAAGTTACTCTCCAGTTTTTATCTTAAGATATCTCCTTTTTCCCCACAGGCCTGAATGTGCTCCAAATGTCCCTTAGCTAATCCGTCCATGACAAGTTTCCAAAGTGTGTAATAGAAAGAAGGTTTCATTTTGTAAGATAAATAGACATATCTATCAAAAACCAATTCACAGAAAGCTTCTTTCCAGTATTTGTTGAGAATACTTCCGTTTTCACCATAGTCATCCATATGCTCCTGAATGTCCCCTGGTGGCATTTTCTCCAAAAGGGATTCCTCAGTCCTCTATGAGAAGAAAGGTATAACTCTGTGACTGGAGTGCACACATCACAATGCAGCTCCTCGGAAATCTTTTCTACAGTATCTATCTGAAGATATTTCCATTTTCACCGTAAGCCTCAAAGCGCTCCCGAGTATCTCTTAGGTGACTAACCTAAACAGTGTTAGAATACTGCTCAATGAAAACAGTTTAACTGTGCTAGTGGAATTCATGTGACCTAGATCAGTTTCACAGAAAGTTTCCTTCTGGTTTATATCGGAGGGTATTACTCTTTCAACATATTCTTAAGAAAGTTCCTAAATGTCCTTTCTGAGGTTCCACAGAAACAGTGATTTCAAATTTCTCTATCCAAAGAATGATTTAACTCTATGAGATGAATACACACATTACAAAGCAGTTGCTCTGAAAGCTTCTCTCCTGTTTTCATTGGAAGAAGTTTCCTTTCTCACCGCAAGCCTCCGGGCACCACTTAATATCCCTTCAAAGATTCCTCAAAGACCGAGTTTTTAAACTGCGCAATGTAATGTAAGTTTTAACTGTGTGAAATGAATGCACACGTCAGAGAGCAGTTTCTTGGAACACTTCTTTCTGGGTTTTATTTCAGGATATTTCACTTCTCGCCATAGTCTTCAATGCGTTGCAAAATACCACATTTTCGGTTTTACAGGAACAATGTTCAGACACTGTCTTTTGAGAAAACAGGTATAACATCTTGAGTGGAATGGACATATCACAAAGCAGTTGCTCAGAAAGCTTCCCTCCAGTTTTTATCTGAAGATATGCCTATTTCCCCTCAGGCCTGAATGTGCTCCAAAATGTCACTTCACTAATCCGTCCATGATGCAGTTTCAAAACTGTGTAATAGAAATAAAGTTTTATCTATGTGAAATGAATAGACAAATCTATCACAAAGCAGTTTCACAGAAAGTTTCTTTACAGTATTTGTCTGAGGATATTTCCTTTTTCACCATAGCCATCCATATACTCCCGAATGTCCCCTGGTAGCGTTTTCTCCAAGCTGGATTCCCAAATCCTCTATGAAAAGAAAAGTATAACTCTGTGAGTGTAATGCATACGTCAGAAAGCAGTTCCTCAGAAATCTTCTCTCCAGTATCTATCAGAAGATATTTCCGTTTTCACTGTAAGCCTCAAAGCACTCCCGAGTATCCCTTAGCTGACTAACCTAAAACTGTGTTAGAATACTGCTCAATGATAACAGAAGCTTAACTGTGTGAATGGAATTCACGTGACTTAGAACAGTTTCACAGACAGTTTCTTTCTGGTTTTTATCGGAGGGTATTACTCTTTCAGCATATTCTTAAGGGCGTTCCAAAATGTCCTTTCTCAGGTTCCACAGAAACAGTGATTTCCAACTGCTCGATCCAAAGCATGATTTAACTCTGTGAGATGAATATACACATGACAAAGCACTTGCTGCAAAATCTTCTCTCCAATTTTCATTGAAAGACGTTTCCTTTCTCACTGCAAGCCTCCGGGCACTACTTAATATCCCTTCCCAGTTTTCTCAAAGACAGAGTTTCCAAACTGGGCAACATAGTGTAAGTTTTAACTCTCTGAAATGAATGCACTCGCCAGAGAGCAGTTTCTTGGAACGTTTCTTTCTAGTTTTTATATTCGGATATTTCACTTTTTGCCATAGTCTTCAATGTGCTGCAAAATATTACTTTTTCAGATTTACAGGAACTGTGCTCAAACACTGCTATGAGAAAAAAGGTATAACGCATTGTGGAATGTACACATTACAACACAGTTCCTCAGAAAGCTTCTCTCCAGTATTTATCTGAAGATATATCCTATTTAACCTCAAGGGAGAATGTGCTCCCGAATGTCCCTTCGCAAATCCATCCATTACGCAGTTTCAAAACTGTGTAATAGAAAGAAAGTTTTATCTATGTGAGATGAATAGACATATCTATCACAAAGCAGTTTCAAAGAAAGCTTCTTTCCATTTTTTGTCTGAGGATACTTGCTTTTTCACCATAGCCATCCATATACTCCCAAATGTACCATGGTAGCTTATTCTCCAAACGGGATTCCCCAATCCTCTATGAGAAGAAAGGTATAACTCTGTGAGTGGAATGCACACGTAATAAAGCAGCTCCACGGAAATCTTCTCTCCAGTATCTATCTGAAGATATTTCCCTTTTCACCATAAGCCTGAAAGTGCTCCCGAGTATCCCTTAGCTGACTAACCTAAAACAGTGTTAAAATACTGGTCAAAGAAACAGAAGCTTAACTGTGCCAGTGGAATGCACGTGACCTAGAGCAGTTTCACAGAAGGTTGCCTTCTGCTTTTTATTGGAGGGTATTTCTTTTTCAGCATATTCTTAAGAGCATTCCCAAATGTCCTTTCTCAGGTTCCACAGACACAGTGATTTCAAACTGCTCAATCCAAAGAATGATTTAACTCTATGAGATGAATACACACATCACAAAGAGGTTACTTCAAAATCTTCTCTCCAGTTTTCATCAGAAGACGTTTCCTTTCTCACAGCAAGCCTCAGGGTGCCACTTAATATCCCTTTCCAGATTCCTCAAAGACAGAGTTTCCAAACTGGGGAACATAGTATAAGCTGTAACTCTCTGAAATGAGTGCACACGTCAGAGAGCAGTTTCTTGGAACGGTTCTTTCCACATTTTATTTCAGGATATTTCTCTTTTCACCACACTCTTCAATGAGGTGCGAAATATCACTTTTTCAGTTTCACAGGAACAGTGTTCAAACACTGCCTTATGAGAAAAGAGGTTTAACTCCCTGAGTGGAATGCATATATCACAAAGCAGTTTCTCAGAAAGCTTCTCTCCAGTTTTTATCTGAAGATATCTCCTATTTCCACAAAAGGCCTGAATGTGCTTCTGAATGTCCCTTCGCGAATCCATCCTTGACGTAGTTTCAAAACTGCTAAATAGAAAGAAAGTTTTATCTATGTGAGATGAATAAATATATCTATCACAAAGCAGTTTTACAGAAAGCTTCTTTCCACTTTTTGTCTGAAGATTCTTCCTTTTTCACCATAGCCACTAAATATCCCTTCACAGATTCCTCAAAGACAGAGTTTCCAATCTGGGCAACATAGTGTAAGCTTTAACTCTGAAATGAATGCACACGTCAGAGAGCAGTTTCTTGGAATGCTTCCTTCCGGGTTTGATTTCAGGATATTTCACTTTTCAAAATAGTTTTCAAAGCACTGCAAAATATCACTGTTTCCATTTTAAAGGAATAGTGTTCACACACTGCCTTATGAGAAAAGAGATATAACTCCCTCAGTGGAAGGCACAAATCAAAAAGCAGTTTCTCAGAAAGCTTCTCTCCAGTTTTTATCTGAAGATATCTCCTGTTTCCCCACAGGTGTGGAAGTGCTCCCAAATGTCCTTCATGAATCCATCCATGATGCAGTTTCAAAACTACGTAACAGAAAGAAAGGTTTATCAATGTGAGATGAATAAGTATATCTATCATAAAGCAGTTTTACAGAAAGCTTCTTTCCACTTTTTGTCTGAGGATACTTCCTTTTTCACCATAGCCATCCATATATTCCCGAATATCCCCTTTTACCTTTTCCTGCAAACGTGATTCCCCAATCCTGTATGAGAAGAAAAGTGTAACACTGTGAGTGGAATGCACACGTCACAAAACAGCTCCTCGAAAATCTTCTCTCCAGTATCTCTCTGAAGATGTTTCCATTTTCACCATAGGCCTCAAAACGCTCCCGAGTATGCCTTGGCTGACTAACCTAAAACAGTGTTAAAATACTGCTCAATGAAAATAGAAGCCTAACTGTGAGATCAGACTTCACGAGACATAGTACAGTTTCACAGAAAGATTCCTTCTGGTTTTTATTGGAGGGTATTTCTTTTTCAACATATTTTTAAGAACGTTCCCAACTATCCTTTCTCAAGTTCCCCAGAAACTGATTTCAAACTACTCAATCCAAAGAATGATTTAACTCTATGATATGAATACACACATCACAAAGCAGTTGCTCCAAAAACTTTTCTCCGGTTTTCATCAGAAGACGTTTCCTTTCTCGCCACAAGCCTATGGACGCCACTAAATATCCCTTCACAGATTCCTCAAAGACAGAGTTTCCAATCTGGGCAACATAGTGTAAGCTTTAACTCTCTGAAATGAATGCACACGTCAGAGAGCAGTTTCTTGGAACACTTCTTTCTGGATTTGATTTCAGGATATTTCACTTTTCAAAATAGTTTTCAAAGCACTGCAAAATATCACTTTTTCAGTTTTAAAGGAATAGTGTTCAAACACTGCCTTATGAGAAAAGAGGTATAACTCCCTGAGTGGAAGGCACAAATCAAAAAGCAGTTTCTCAGAAAGCTTCTCTCCAGTTTTTATCTGAAGATATCTCCTGTTTCCCCACAGGTGTGAAAGTGTTCCCAACTGTCCCTTCGTGAATCCGTCCATGACGCAGTTTCAAAACTGTGTAATAGAAAGAAAGTTTTATCTATGTAAGATGTATAGACATATCTATCACAAAGGAGTTTCACAGAAAGCTTCTTTCCAGATTTTGTCTGAGGACATTTCTTTTTTCACCATAATCGTCCATATACTCCCGAATGTGCTCGGTCACTTTTTCTCCAAATGGGATTTCCCAAATCTTTATGAGAACAAAATATAAATCTGTGAGTGGAATGCAAATGTCACATAACAGCACCTCGGAAATCTTCTCTCCAGTATCTATCAGAAGATATTTCCATTTTCACCATAAGCCTCAAAGCGCTCCTGAGTATCCCTTAGCTGACTAACTTAAAACAGTGTTAGAATACCACTCAATGATAACAGAAGTTTAACTGTGCGAGTGGACTTCACGTGACCTAGAGCAGTTTCATACAAAGTTTCCTTCTGGTTTTTATCGGGGGGTATTTCTTTTTCAGCGTATTCTTAAGAGTGTTTCCAAATGTCCTTTCTCGTGTTCCACAGAGACAGTGTTTTCAAACTGCTCAGTCCAAAGAATGACTTAACTCCCTGAGATGAAAACACACACCACAAAGCAGTAACTACAAAAACTTCTTTCCAGTTTTAATCAGAAGACTTTTCCTTTCACACCACAATCCTCCAGGTGCCACTTAATGTCCCTTCACAGATTCCTCAAAGAGAGAGTTTTCAAACTGAGCAACGTAGTATAACTTTTAACTCTCTGAAATGAATGAACACGTCAGAGAGCAGTTTCTTGGAATGTTTCTTTCTGTGTTTTATTTCAGGATCGTTCATTTTTCGCCATAGTCTTCAATGTGCTGCAAAATATCACTTTTTCAATTTTACAGGAACAGTGTTCAAACACTGCCTTATGAGAAAAGAGGTATAACTTCCTGAGTGGAATGCACACATCACAAAACAGCTTCTCGGAAAGCTTCTCTCCAGTTTTTATCTGAAGATATTTCCTATTTCTCCACAGGCCTGAACGTGCTCCCGAATGTCCCTTCGGGAATCCATACATGACGCATTTTCAAAACTGTGTAATAGAAAGAAAGTTTTTTCTATGTGAGATGAATAGACATATCTATCACAGAGCAGTTTCCGGCAGTGCTTCTTTCCAGTTTTTGTTTGAGGATACATCCTTTTTCACCACAGCCCTCCATATACTCCCAAATGTCCTTGGTAGTGTTTTCTCCAAACGGGATTCCCCAGTACTCTATGAGAAGAAAGGTAAAACTCTGTGAGTGGAATGCACACGTCACAAAGCAGTTCCTCAGAAATCTTCTTTCCAGTATCTATCTGAAGATATTTCCGTTTTAACCATAAGGCTCAAAGCGATCATGAGTATCCCTTATCTGACTAACCTAAAACAGTGTTAGAATACTGGTCAATTAAAACAGAAGCTTAACTGTGTGAGTGGAATTCACATGACCTAGAGCAGTTTCACAGAAGGTTTCCTTCTGGTTTTTATCAGAGGGTATTTGTTTTTCAACATATTCTTAAGAGCGTTCCCAAATGTCCTTTCTCAGATTCCACAGAAACAGTGATTTCAAACTGCTCAATGTAAAGAATGATTTAACTCTACGAGGTGAATACACACATCACAAAGCCGTTGCTCCGAAAGCTTTTCTACAGTTTCCATCAGAAGACGTTTCCTTTTGCACCACAAGCCTCCAGGCACCACTTAATATCCCTTCACAGATTCCTCGAAGATAGAGTTTCCAAACTGGGCAAGGTAGTGTAAGCTTTCACGCTCTGAAATGAATGAACACGTCAGAGAGCAGTTTCTGGGAATGCTTCTTTCTGGGTTTTTTTTCTGGATATTTCACTTTTCGCCACAGTCTTCAATGTGCTGCAAAATATCACTTTTTCAGTTTTATAGGAACAGTGTTCGACCACTGCCTTATGAGAAAAGAGGTATAACTCCCTGAGTGGAATGCACACATCACAAAGCAGTTTCTCAGAAAGCTTCTCTCCAGTATTAATCAGAAGATATTTCCTATTTCCCCACAGGCCTGAATGTGTCTCTGAATGTCCCTTTGCGAATCCGTCCATGACGCAGTATCAAATCTGCATAATGAAGGAAAGTTTCATCTATGTGAGATGAATAGACATATCTATCACAAAGTGCTTTTACAGAAAACTTCTTTCCATTTTTTGTCTCAGGATACGTCCTTTTTCACAAGAGCTGTCCATATACTCCCAAATGTCCCCTGGTAGCTTTATCTCCAAACGGGTTTCCACAATCCTCTAGGAGAAGAAAAGTATAACTCTGTGAGTGGAATGCACACGTCACAAAGCAGTTTCTCAGAAAGCTTCTTTCCAGGTTTTATCTGAAGATATCTCCTACTTCCCCGAAGGCCTGAATGTGCTCTCGAATGTCTCTTCGTGAATCCGTCCATGACACAGTTTCAAAACTGCGTAATAGAAAGAAAGTTTTATCTATGTTAGATGAATAGACATATCTATCACAAAGCAGTTTCAGAGAACTTTTCTTTCCAGTTTTTGTCTGAGAACACTTCCTTTTTCATCATAGCCATCCATATACTCCCAAATGTCCCCTGGTAGCATTTTCTTCAAATGGGATTCCCCAATCCTCTATGAGAAGAAAGGGTTCACACTGTGAGTGAAATGCACACATCACAAAGCAGCACCACGGAAGTCTTCTCTCCAGTATCTATCTGTAGATATTTCTGTTTTTACCGTAAGCCTCAAAGAGCTCCCGAATATCCCTTACCTGACTAACCTAAAACAGTGTTAGAGTACCACTCAATGATAACAGAAGCTTAACTGTGAGAGTGGACTTCACGTGACCTAGAGCAGTTTCACAGAAAATTTCCTTCTGGTTTTTATCAGAGGGTATTTCTTTTACAGCGTATTCTTAAGAGCATTCCCAAATGTTCTTTCTTGTGTTCCACAGAAACAGTGATTTCAAACTGCTCAATCCAAAGAATGATTTAACTCCATGAGATGAATACACACCCCACAAAGCAGTAGCTCCGAAAGCTTCTCTCCTGTTTGTATTGGATGTCATTTCCTTTCACATCACAATCCTCCGTGCGCCACTTAATATCCCTTCACAGGTTCCTCAAAGACAGAATTTCCAAACTGAGCAATGTAGTGTAAGCTTTAACTCTCTGAAATGAATGAACATATAAGAGAGCAGTTTCTTGGAATGCTTCTTTCTGGATTTTATTTCTGAACATGACACTTTTCAACATAGTCTTCAATGTGTTGCAAAATATCACTTTTTCAGCTTTACAGGAACAGTGCTGAAACACTGCCTTATGAGAAAAGAGGTAAAACTCCCCAAGTGGAATACACATATCACAACTCTGTTTCTCAGAAAGCTTCTCTCAGTTTTTATCTGAAGATATCTTCTATTTCTCTGCAGGCCTCAATGTGCTCCCACATGTCCCTTCGTGAATCCGTCAATGATGCAGATTCATTACTGTGTAATAGAAAGAAAGTTTTATCTCTGTGAGATGAGTAGACATATCCATCACAAACCAGTTTCACAGAAAGCTTCCTTCCAGTTTTTGTCTGAGGATATTTCCTTTTTCACCATAGCCGTCCATATACTCCTGAATGTCCCCTGGTCGCTTTTTCTCCAAACTGGATTCCCCAAACCTTTATGAGAAGAAAAGTATAACTCTGTGAGTGGAATGCACACGCCGTATAGCAGCTCCTCATAAATCTTCTCTCCAGTATCTATCTGAAGATATTTTCATTGTCACCTTTAGCCTCAAGGTACTCCCGACTATCTCTTAGCTGTCTAACCTAAAACACTGTGAGAATACTGCTCAATGAAAACAGAAGCTTAACTGTACAAGTGGAATAACGTGACATAGAGCAGTTTCACAGAAAGTTTCCTTCTGGTTTTTATCGGAGGGTTTTTCTTTTTCAGCATATTCTTAAGAGCATTCCCGAATGTCCTTTCTCAGTTTCCACAGAAATAGTGACTTCAGACTGCTTAATCCAAAGAATGATTTAACTCTATGAGATGAATATATCCCTTCAGAGATTCCTCAAAGACAGAGTTTCCAAACTGTTCAATGTAGTGTAAGCTTTAACACTCTGAAATGAATTCACACGTCAGAGAGCAGTTTCTTGGAATGCTTCTTTCTGGGTTTTATTTCAGGATATTTCACTTTTCTTCATAGTCTTCAAAGCACTGAAAAATACCACTTTTTCAATTTTACAGGAACAGTGTTCAAACACTGCCTTATGAGAAGAGAGGTATAACTCCCTTAGTGGAATGCACACATCACGGAGCAGTTTCACAGAAAGCATCTCTCCAGTTTTTATCTGGAGATATTTCCTTTCCCCTACAGGCCTGAAGGTGCCTCCGAAAGTCCCTTTGCGAATCCGTCCATGATGCAGTTTCAAACCCACGTAATAAAAGAAAGTTTCATCTATGTGACATGAATAGACATATCTATCACAAAGCAGTTTTACAGAAAGCTTCTTTCCAGTTTTGTCTGAGGATACTTCCTTTTTACCATAGCTGTCCATATACTCTTGAATGTCCCCTGGTAGTGTTTTCTCCAAACCGCATTCCCCAATCCTCTCTGAGAAGAAAAGCCTAACTCTGTGAATGGAATGCACACGTCATAATCCAGCTCATCGGAAATCTTCTCTCCAGTTTCTATCTGAAGATATTTGCATTTTCACCGTAAGCCTCAAAGCGTTCCCACGTATTCCTCAGCTGACTAACTTAAACAGTGTTAGAATACTGCTCAATGAAAACAGAAACTTAACTGTGCGAGTGGAATTCACGTGACCTAGAGCAGTTTCACAGAAAGTTTCCTTCTGGTTTTTATCAGAGGGTATTTCTTTTCAGCATGTTCTAAAGGGCGTTCCCAAATGTCCTTTCTCAGGTTCCACAGAAACCGAGATTTCTCAGTGCTCAATCCAAAGTATGGTTTACCTCTATGAGATGAATACACACATCACAAAGCAGTTGCTCCCAAAGCTTCTCTCCAGTTTTCATCGGAAGACGTTTCCTTTCTCACAACAAGCCTCCGGGCAACACGAAATAACCCTTCACAGATTCCTCAAAGACAGAGTTTCTAAAGCGGTCAACGTTTTATAAGGTTTAACTCTCTGAAATGAATGCACACGTCAGAGAGCAGTTTCTTGGAATGCTTCTTTCTGGTTGTTATTTCTGGATATTTCACTTTTTGACACAGTCTTCAATGCGCTGCAAACTATCACTTTTTCAGTTTTACAGGAAAAGTGTTCAAACATTGCTTTATCAGCAAAGAGGTATAACACCCTGAGTGGAGTGCACATATCACAAAGTTGTTTCTCAGGAAGCTTCTCTTCAGTTGTTATCTGAAGATATTGTCTATTTCCCCACAGGCCTGAATGTCCTCCCGAATGTCCCTTCATGAATCCGTCCAAGATGCAGCTTCAAAACTGCGTAATAGAAAGAAAGTTTTATCTATGTGAGATGAATAAACATATATATCACAAAGCAGTTTCACAGAAAGCTTCTTTCTAGTTTTTGTCTGAGGTTACTTCCTTTTTCATCATAGTCATCCATACACTCCAGAATACCCCTGGTACCTTTTTCTCCAAACAGCATTCCTCAATCCTCTATGTGAAGAAAAGTATAACTCTGTGAGTGGATGCAGACGTAAAAAAGCAGCTCCTCGGAAATCTTCTCTCCAGTATTTATCTGAAGGTATTTCTGCTTTCACTGTCAGCCTCAAAGTGCTCCCAAGTATCCCTTAGCTGACTAACCTAAAACAGTGTTAGAATACTGCTCAATGAAAACAGAAGCTTAACTGTGTGAGTGGAATTCACGTGACCTAGAGCAGTTTCACAGAAAGTTTCCTTCTGGTTTTTATCGGAGGGTATTTCTTTTCAGCATGTTCTAAAGGGCGTTCCCAAATGTCCTTTCTCAGGTTCCACAGAAACCGAGATTTCTCTGTGCTCAATCCAAAGTATGGTTTACCTCTATGAGATGAATACACACATCACAAAGCAGTTGCTCCCAAAGCTTCTCTCCAGTTTTCATCGGAAGACGTTTCCTTTCTCACAGCAAGCCTCCGGGTGTCACTTAATATACCTTCACAGATTCCTCAAAGACAGAGTTTCCAAACTGGTCAACATAGTGAAAGCTTTAACTCTATGAAATGAATGCACACGTCAGAGAAAGTTTCTTGGAACACTTCTTTCTGGATTTTATTTCAGGATATTTCACTTTTCGCCATAGTCTTTAATGAGCTGCAAGTTATCACTTTTGCAGTTTCACAGGAACAGTGTTTAAACACTGCCTTATGAGAAAAGAGGTAGAACTCCCTGAGTGGAATGCACTCATCACAAAGAAGTTTCTCTGAAAGCTTCTCTCCAGTTTCTATCTGAAGATATCTCCTATTTCCCCTCAGGCCTCAATGTGCTCCTGAATGTCCCTTCGCGATTACGCCCATGACGCAGTTTCAAAATTGTGTAATAGAAAGTTTTATCTATTTGAGATGGATAGACATATCTATCACAAACAGTTTCACAGAAAGCTTCTTTCCAGTTTTTGTCAGAGGATATTTCCTTTTTCACCATAGCTGTCTGTGTACTCCTGAATGTCCCCTATAAGCTTTGTCTCCATACGGGATTTCTCAATCCTCTATGAGAAGAAAAGTAAAACTCTGTGAGTGGAAAGCACGTGTCACAAAGCAGCTCCTCGGAAATCTTCTCTCCAGTATCTATCTGAAGATATTTCCGTTTTCACCATAAGCCTCAGAGTGCTCCCGAGTATCCCTTGGGTGACTTATCTAAAACAATGTTAGAATACTGCTCTATGAAATAAGAAACTTAACTGTGCGAGTTGACTTCACGTGACCGAGAGCAGTTTCTCAGAATGTTTCCTTCTGATTTTTATCAGAGGGTATTTCTTTTTCACCATATTCTCAAGAGCGTTCCCAAATGTCCTTTCTCTGTTTCCACAGAAACGGTGATTTCAAAATGCTGAATCCAAAGGATTATTTACCTCTATGATATGAATACACACATCACAAAGCAGATGCTCCAAAAGCTTCTCTCCAGTTTTCATCGGAAGACATTTCCTTTCTCACAGCAAGCCTCCGGGTGCCACTTAATATGCCTTCACAGATTTCTTAAAGACAGAGTTTCCAAACTGGTCAACGTAGTGTAAGTTTTAACTCTCTGAAATGAATGTACACGTCAGAGAGCACTTTTTTGGAATGCTGCTGTCTGGGTTTTATTTCAGGATATTTCACTTTTTGCCACAGTCTTCAATGCACTGCAAAATATCACTTTTTCAGTTTTACAGGAACAGTGTTCAAACACTGCCTTATGAGAAAAGAGGTATAACTCCCTGAGTGGAATGCACACATCACAAAGCAGTTTCTCAGAAAGCTTCTCTCCAGGTTTTATCTAAAGATATCTCCTTATCTAAAGATTTCCCCACTGGCCTGAATGTCCTCCCGAATGTTGCTTTGTAAAGATGCAGTTTCAAAACCGTGTAATAGAAAGAAAGTTTTATTTATGTGAGATGAATAAACATATCTATCACAAAGCAGTTTCACAGAAAGAGTCTTACCAGTTTTTGTCTGAGGTTACATCCTTTTTCACAATAGCCATCCATATACTTCCGAATGACCCCTGGTACCTTTTTCTCCAAATGGGATTCCCCAATCCTCTATGAGAAGAAAAGTATAACTCTGTGAGTGGAATACAGACGTCAAAAAGCGGCTCCTCGGAAATCTTCTCTCCAGTATTTATCTGAAGATATTTCCGTTTTCACAGTGAGCCTCAAAGCGCTCCGGAATATCCCTTAGCTGACTAACGAAAACAGTGTTAGAATACTGCTCAATGAAAACAGAAGTTTAACTGTGGGAGTGGAAATCACGTGACCTAGAGCAGTTTCTCAAAAAACTTCCTTCTTGTTTTTTTTGGAAGGTATTAATTTTTCAGCATATTCTTAAGAGCGTTTTCAAATGTCCTTTCTCAGGTTCCACAGAAACAGTGATTTCAAACTGATCAATCCAAAGAATGATTTATCTCTGTGAGATGAATACACACATCACAAAGCAGATGCTCCGAAAGCTTTTCTCCAGTTTTCATAGGAAGACGTTTCCTTTCTCACCACAAGCCTCCGGGTGCCACTTAATATCTGCTCCCAGATTCCTCAAAGACAGAGTTTCCAAACTGCGCAACACAGTGTAAATTTTAACTTTCAGAAATGAATGCACACGTCAGAGAGCAGTTTCTTAGAACGCTTCTTTCTGGGTTTTATTTCCGGATATTTCACTTTTCACCATAGTCTTCAATGCTCTGCAAATTATCACGTTTTCAGTTTTACAGGAAAAGTGTTCAGACACTGCCTTGTGAGAAAAGAGGTATAACTCCCTGAGTGAAATGCACACATCACAAAGTACTTTCTCCAAAAGCTTCTCTCCAGTTTTTATCTGGAGATGTTTCCTATTTCCCCAAAGGCCTGAATGTATTCCCGAATGTCTCTTCGAGAATCCATCCATGACGCATTTTCAAAACTGCATAATAGAAAGAAAGTTTTATCTATGTGAGATGAATAGACATATCTATCACAGAGCAGTTTCTGGCAATGCTTCTTTCCAGTTTTTGTTTGAGGATACATCCTTTTTCACCATAGCCGTCCATATACTCCCAAATGTCCCCTGGTAGCGTTTTCTCCAAACGGGATTCCCCAATGCTCTATGAGAAGAAAAGTATAACTCTGTGAGTGGAATGCAGACCTCAAAATCAGCTCCTTGGAAATCTCTCTGGTTTTTATCTGACGATATTTCCTCTTTCACCATAAGCCTCAAAGCACTCCCGAATATCACCTCGTAGACTAAACAAAAACAGTGTTAGGATACTGCTCAATGAAAATGGAAGCTTAACTCTGCGAGTGGAATTCATGTGACCTAGAGTAGTTTCACAGAAAGTTTCCTTCTGATTTTTATTGGACGGTATTTCTTTTTCAGCATATTCTTAAGAGTGTTCCCAAATGTCCTTTCTCAGGTTCCACAGAAAGAGTGATTTTAAACTGCTCAATCCAAAGAATGATTTAACTCAATGAGATGAATACACACAGCACAAAGCAGTTGCTCCAAAAGCTTCTCTTCAGTTTTCATCGGAAGACATTTCCTTTCTCACAACCAGCCTCCGGGCGCCACTTAATATCCCTTCACAGATTCCTCAGAGACAGAGATTCCAAACTGGGCAATGTAGTATAAGGTTTGACCCACTGAAATTAATGCACACATCAGAGAGTAGTTTCTTGGAATACTTCTCTCTGTGTTTTATTTAAGGATCTTTAACTTTTCTCCATAGTCTTCAATGTGCTGCAAAATATCACTTTTTCAGTTTTACAGTAACAGTGTTCAAACACTGCCTTATGAGAAAGAGGTATATCTCCCTGAGTGGAATGCCCATATCACAAAGCAGTTTCTCAGACAGCTTCTCTCAGTGATTATCTGAAAATATCTCCTATTTCCCCACAGACTGAATGTGCTCCCGAATGTCCCCTCGCGAATCCGTGCATGATGCAGTTTCAAAACTGCGTAATAGAAAGAAAGTCTTATCTATGTGAGACGAATAGACATGTCTATCACAATGCAGTTTCACAGGAAGCTTCTTTCCAGTTTTCGTCTGAGGATACTTCCCTTTTCACTGTAGCCGTCCATATTCTCCTGAATGTTCCCCAGTAGGGTTTTCTCCAAAGGGATTCCCCAATCCTCAATGAGAAGAAAAGCATAACTCTGTGAGTGGAATGCACACTTCACAAAGCAGCTCCTCCGAAATATTCTCTCCAGCATCTGTCTGAAGATATTTCCATTTTCACCATAAGCCTCAAAGCGCTCCCAAGTATCGCTTAGCTGACTTACCTAAAACAGTGTTAAAATACTGCTCAATGAAAATAGAAGCTTAACTGTGTGAGTGAACTTCACGTGACCTAGGGCAGATTCACAGAAAGTTTCCTTCTGGTTTCTATCGGAGGGTATTTCTTTCTCAGCAAATTCTTAAGAGTGTTCTGAAATATCCCTTCTCAGGTTCCACAGAAACAGTGATTTCAATCTGCTCAATCCAAAAAATGATTTAACTCTATGAGATGAATACACACATCACAAACAGTTGCTTCAAAAGACTCTCTCCAGTTTTTATCGAAAGACGTTTCTTTTCTCACCACAAGCCTCCGTTAGCCTCTTAGTATCCCTTCACAGATTCCTCAAAGACATAGTTTCCAAACTAGGTCACGTAGTGTAAGCTTTAAGTCTCAGAAATGAATGCACACGTCAGAGAACAGTTTCTTGAAACCCTGCTTTCTGGGTTTTATTTCCAGATATTTCACTTTTCGCTATAGTCTTCAATGCACTGCAAATTCACATTTTCAATTTTAAAGGAACAGTGTTCAAAACTGCCTTATGATAAAAGAGGTAAAACTCCCTGAGTGGAAAGAAAAAATCACAAAGCAGTTTCTCAGAAAGCTTCTTTCCAGTTTTTATCTGAGATATTTCCCATTTCCCCACAGGCCTGAATGTGCTCCTGAATGTCCCTTCACGAATTCGTCCATGACACACTTTCAAAACTACATAATAGAAAGAAAGTTTTATCTATATGAGATGAATAGACATATCTATCACAAAGCAGTTACACAGAAAGCTTCTTTCAGGGTCTGTCTGAGGATACATCCCTTTTCACCAAAGCCATTCATATACTCCTGAATGTCCCCTGGTAGCTTTTTCTTCAAGAGGGATTCCCTGATCCTCTATGAGAAGAAAAGTATAACTCTGTAGTGGAATGCACATGTCATGAAGCAGCTCCTCGGAAAACTTCTCTCCAGTATTTAACTGAAGATATTTCCATTTTCACCGTAAGCCTCAAAGCGCTCCCGAGTATCCCTTAGCTGACTAATCCAAAACAGTGTTAGAATACTGCTCATTGAAAACAAAAGCTTAACTGTGACAGGGGACTTCACGGGACCTAGAGCAGTTTCACAGAAAGTTTCCTTTTGTTTTTTATCGGAGGGTATTTCTTTTACAGCATATTCTTAAGAGCGTTCCCAAATGTCCTTTCTCAGGTACCACAGAAACAGTGATTTCAAACTGCACAATCCAAAGAATGATTTAACTCTATGAGATGAATACACACATCACAAAGCAGTGGCTCCGAAAGCTTCTCTCCAGTTTTCTTCGGAAGACGTTTCCTTTCCCACCACAAGCCAGACGAAGTTTCCAACTGGGCAACGTAGTTTTAGCTTTAATGCTCTGAAATGACACAAGCCAGACGAAGTTTCCAACTGGGCAACGTAGTTTTAGCTTTAATGCTCTGAAATGAATGCATACATCAGAGAGGTGTTTCTTGGAGCACTTCTTTCTGGGTTTTATTTTGGGATATTTAACTTTTCACCATAGTCTTCAATATGCTGCAAGTTATCACTTTTTCAGTCTTATAGGAACAGTGTTCAAACACTGCCTTATGAGAATAGTGGTACAACTCCCTCAGTGGAATGCCCACATCACAAAGCAGTTTCTCAGAAAGCTTCTCTCCAGTTTTTATCTGAAGATGTTTCTGCTTTCCCTGTAAGCCTCAAAGCACTCCCGAGTATCCCTTAGGTGACTCACCTGAAACAGTGTTAGGATACTCCTCAATGAAAACAGTAGCCTAACTGTGCGAATGGACTTCACGTGACCTAGAGCAGTTTCACAGAAAGTTTCCTTCTGGTTTTTATCGGAGAGTGTTTCTTTTTCAGCAAAATCTTAAGAGCGTTCCCAAATGTCCTTTCTCATTTTAAATAGAAACCGTGATTTCAAACTCCTTAATCTAAAGAATGACTTATCTCTATGAGATGAATACACACAACTCAAAGCAGGTGTTCTGAAAGCTTCTCTCTAGTTTTCATCAGAAGACGTTTCCTTTATCACCACGAGCCTCTGGGCACCGCTTAATATCCCTTCACAGATCCCTCAAAGACAGAGTTTCCAAACTGGGCAATGTAATGTAAGCTTTAAGTGTCTGAAATGAATGCACATGTCAGAGAGCAGTTTCTTGGAATGCTTCTTTCTGGGTTTTATTTCAGGATATTTCACTTTTCACCACAGTCTTCAATGCACTTCAAAATATCACTTTTTCAGTTTTACAGGAACAGTGTTCAATCACTGCCTCATGAGAAAAGTGGTACAACTCCCTCAGTGGAATGCACACATCACAAAGCAGTTTCTCAGAAAGCTTGTCTCCAGTTTTATCTGAAGATGGTTTTACTTTCACCGTAAGCCTCAAAGCGCTCTCGAGTGTCCATTAGCTGACTCACCTGAAACAATGTGAAGGTACTGCTCAATGAAAACAGAAACTTAACTGTGTGAATGGACTTCACATGACCTAGAACAGTGTCACAGAAGATTTCCTTCTGGTTTTATCGGAGGGTATTTCTTTTTCAGCATAATCTTAAGAGTGTTATCAAATGTCCTTTCTCATGTTCCACAGAAACAGTGGTTCAAACTGCTCAATCTAAAGAATGATTTATCTCTATGAGATGAATACGCACAACTCAAAGCAGTTGCTCTGAAAACTTCTCTCTAGTTTTCATCGGAAGGCGTTTGCTTTCTCAACACAAGCCTACAGGTGCCATTTAATATCCCTTCCCAGATTCCTCAAAGACAGTGTTTCCAAACTGGACAATGTAGTGTAAGCTTTAACTCTTTGAAATTAATGCACACGTCAGAGAGCAGTTCCTTGGAATGCTTCTTTCTGGGATTTATTTCAGGATATTTCTCTTTTCACCATAGTCTTCAATGCGCTGCAAAATATCAGTTTTTCCGTTTTACAGGAACAGTGTTTAAACACTGTCTTATGAGAAAAGAGGTAAAACTCCCTGAGTGAAATGCACCCATCACAAAAGAGTTTCTCAGAAAGCTTCTCTCCACTTTTTATCTGAAGATATCTCCTACTACCCCACAGGCATGAATGTGCTCCAGAATGCCCCTTCGCAAATCTGTATATGATGGAGTTTCAAAATTGTGAAATAGAAAGAAAGTATTTTCTATGTGAGATGAATAGACATGTCTATCACAAAGCAGTTTAACAGAAAGCTTCTTTTCAGTTTTGGTCTGGAAATACTTACTTTTTCACCATAGCCATCCATATACTCCGGAATGTCCCCTAGTAGCGTTTTCTTCAAACTGGATTCCCCAATCCTCTAAGAGAAGGAAGGTATAACTCTGAGTGCAATGCACATGTCACAAAGCAGCTCCTCGGATATCTTCTCTCCAGTATCTATCTGAAGATATTTCCGTTTTCACCGTAAGCCTTTAACTACTCCCGATTATCCTTTAGCTGACTAACCTAAAACAGTGTTGGAATATTGCTCAATGAAAACAGAAGCTTAACTGTACGAGTCAACTTCACGTGCCATAGAACAGTTTCACAGAAAGTTTCCCTCTGGTTTTGTATGGGAGGGTATTACTTTTTCAGCATATTCTTAAGAGCGCTCCCAAATGTCCTTTCTCAGGTTCCACAGAAACAGTGATTTCAAACTGCTCAATCCAAAGAATGATGTAACTCTATGAGATGAATACATGCATCACAAAGTAGTTGCTCTGAAAGCTTCTCTCCAGTTTTCTTCGAAAGACGTTTCCTTTCTCAACACAAGCCTCTGCGTGCCACTTAATATCCCATCACAGATTCCTCAAAGACAGAGTTTAAAAACTGGGCAATGTAGTGTATGCTTTAATCCTCTTAAATGAATGTACACGTCAGAGAACAGTTTCTTGGAGCACTTCTTTCTCTGTTTTATTTCAGAATATTTTGCTCTTCACTATAGTCTTCAATGCGCTGCAAAATATCACCTTTTCACTTTTACAGGAACAGTGTTCCAACACTACCTTATGAGAAAAGAGGTATAATTCCCTAAGTGGAATGAACACATAACAAAGCAGTTTCTCAGAAAGCTTTAATCCAGTTTTTATCTGGAGATATTTCCTATCTCCCCACAGTCCTGAATGTGCTACTGAATGTCCCTTCTTGAATCTGTCTATGACGCAGTTTCAAAGCTGCGAAATAGAAAAAAAGTTATTTCATTGTGAGATGAATACACATATCTATCACAAAGCAGTTTCAGAGAACGCTTATTTCCAGTTTTTGTCTGAGGATACTTCCTTTTTCACCATAGACGTCCATGTACTCCCAAATGTCCCCTGGTAACGTTTTCTCCAAATGCGATTCCCCAATCCTCTATGAGAAGAAAGGTTTCACGCTGTGAGTGGAATGCATACGTCACAAAGTAGCTCCTCGGAAATCTTCTCTCCAGTATCTATCTGAAGATATTTCCGTTTTCACCATAAGCCTCAAAGCGCACCTGAGTATCCCTTAGCTGTCTAACCTGAAACAATGTTAGAATACTGCTTCATGAAAACAGAAGCTTAATTGTGAGAGAGGAATTCACATGACATAGAGCAGTTTCACTGAAAGGTTCCTTCTGGTTTTTTTTGGAGGGTATTACTTTTTCAGCATATTCTTAAGAGCATTCAAAAATGTCTTTTCTCAGGTTCCACAGAAACAGTGATTTCAAACTGCTCAATCCAAATAATTATTCAACCTTATGAGATGAACACACACACCACAGAGCAGTTTCTCTGAAAGCTTCTCTCCAGTTTTCATCAGAAGATATTTCCTTTTTCACCACAGGCCTCCGGGCACCATTTAATATCCCTTCACAGATTCCTCAAAGACAAAGTTTCCAAACTGGGTAACATAGTGTCAGCTTTAACCCTCTGAAATGAAAGCACACGTCAGAGCACAGTTTCTCCGAATGCTTCTTTCTGGGATTTATTTCTGGACATTTCACTTTTCACCATAAACTTCAATGCACTGCAAAATATCACCTTCCCAGTTTTACAAGAAGAGTGTTCGAACACTGCCTTATGAGAAAAGAGGTATAACTCCCTGAATGGAATGCACACATCACAAAGCAGTTTCTCAGAAAGCTTTTCTCCAGTATTTATCAGAAGATATTTTATATTTCCCCACAGGCCTGAATGTGCTCCCGAATGTCCCTTCTTGAATCCATCCATGACGCAGTTTCAAAACTGCGTAATAGAAAGAAAGTTTTATCTATGTGAGATGAATAGACATATCCATCACAAAGCAGTTTCACAGAAAGCTTCTTTTGAGATGTTTTCTGAGGAAATTTCTTTTTTCACGATAGCCATCCATATAGTCCTGATTATCCTCTAGTAGCTTTTTCTCAAAACGGGATTCACCAATCCACTAAGAGAATAATGGTTTCACTCTGTGAGTGGAATTTACACGTAACAAAGCAGCTCTTCGGAAATCTCTCCAGTATCTATCTGAAGATATTTCCGTTTTCACCGTAAGCCTCAAAGTGCTCCTGAGTATCCCTTAGCTGACTAATCTAAACCAGTGTTAGAATAGTGCTCAATGAAAACAGAAGCTTAGCTGTTGTAGTGGAATTCACTTGACCTAGAGTAGTTTCACAGAATGTTTCCTTCTGGTTTTTGTTGGAGGTTATGTCTTTTTCAGTATATTCTTAAGAGCGTTCCCAAATATCCTATCTCAGGTTCCACAGAAACAGTGATTTCAAACTGCTCAATCCAAAGAATGATTTAACACTATCAGATGAATACACACATCACAAAGCCGTTGCTCTGAAAGCTTTTCTACAGTTTCCATTGGAAGACATTTCCTTTCTCACCACAAGCCTCCGGGCGCCACTAAATATCCCTTCACAGATCCCTCAAAGACAGAGTTTCCAAACTGGGCAACGTATTGTAAACTTTAACTCTCTGAAATGAATGCACACTTCAGGGATAAGTTTCTGGGAACGATTCTTTCTGGGTTTTATTTCAGGATATTTCCCTTTTCACCATAGTCTTCAAAGCACTGCAAAATATCACTTTTTCAGTTTTACAGGAATAGTGTTCAAACACTGACTTATGAGGAAAAAGGTATAACTCCCTGAGTGAAATGCACACATCACAAAGCAGTTTCTCAGAAAGCTTCTCTCCAGTTCTTATCTGAAGATATCTCCTATTTCCCCACAGGCGTGAAAGTGCTCCCAAATGTCCCTTCGCGAATTCGTCCATGACGCAATCTCAAAACTGCGTAATAGAAAGAAAGCTTTATCTATGTGAGATCAATAGACGTATCTATCACAAAGCAGTTTAACAGAAAAGTTCTTTCCAGTTTTCATCTGAGGATACTTTCTTTTTCACCATAGCCGTCCATGTACTCCCTAATGTCCCCTGGTAGCATTTTATCCAAACAGGATTCCCCAATCCTCTATGAGAATAAAAGTTTAATTCTGTGAGTGGAATGCACGTGTCACAAAACAACTCCTCAGAAATCATCTCTCCAGTATCTATCTGAACTTTTTTCTGTTATCATCGTAAGCCTCAAAGTGCTCCTGAGAATCCCTTAGCTGACTAATCTAAAACAGTGTTAGAATACTGCTCAATAAAAACAGAAGCTTAACTGTGCGAGTGGAATTCACGAGACCTAGAGCAGTTTCACAGAAAGTTTCCTTCTGGTTTTTATCAGAGGGTATTTCTTTTTCATCATATCCTTAAGATAATTCCCAAAAGTCCTTTCTCAAGTTCCACAGAAACACTGATTTCAAACTGCTCAATCCAAAGGATGATTTAACTCTATGAGATGAATACACACATCACAAAGCAGTTGTTCTGAAAGTTTCTCTCCAGTTTTCATTGGAAGACGTTTTCTTTCTCACATCAAGCCTCCAGGTGCCACTTAATATCCCTTACCAGATTCCTCAAAGAGAGAGTTTCCAAACTAGCCAACGTAGTGTAAGCTTTAACTCTCTGAAATGAATGCACCAGTCAGAGCGCAGTTTCTTGCGATGCTTCTTTCTGGGTTTTATTCCAGGATATTTCTCTTTTCGCCATAGTCTTCAATGCACTGCAAATTATCACTTTTTCAGTTTTACAGGAACAGTGATCAAACACTGCCTTATGAGAAAAGAGCTATAAGTCCCTGAGTGGAATGCACAAATCACAACGCAGTTTCTCAGAAAACTTCTCTCCATTTTTTATCTGAAGATATCTCCTTTTCCCCACAGGCCTGAATGTGCTCCCGAATGTCCCTTAACAAATCCGTCCATGACGCAGTTTCAAAACTGCCTGTTGAGAAGTTTTATCTATGTGAGATGAATAGACATATCTATCACAAATCAGATTCACAGAAAGCTTCTTTCCCTTTTTTTTTCTGAGGATACTCCGTTTTTCACCATAGTTGTTCATAAACTCCTGAATGACCCTGATAGCATTTTCTCCAAACGGGATTCCCCAGTCCTTTAAGACAGGAAAGGTATAACTCTGTGGGTGGAATGCACATGTCAAAAAGCAGCTCCTTGGAAATCTTCTCTCCAGTATCTGTCTGAAGATATTTCCGTTTTCATGAAAAGCCTCAAAGTGCTCCCGAGTATCCCTTACCTGACTAACCTAAAAGAGTGTTAGAATACTGATCAATGAAAACAGAAGCTTAACTCTGCGAGTGGATTTCTTGTGACCTAGAGCAGTTTCACAGAAAGTTTTCTTCTGGTTTTTATCGGAAGGTATTTCTTTTTCGGCATATGCTTAAGAGCATTCCCAAATGTCCTTTCTCAGCTTCCACAGAAACAGTGATTTCAAACTACTCAATCCAAAGAAGTATATAACTCTATGAGACGAATACACACACCACAAAGCAGCTGCTCTCGAATGTTTCTCTCCAGTTTTCATCGGAAGAGGTTTCCTTTCTCACCGCAAGCATCCAGGTGCCACTTAATATCCTTTCACAGATTACTCAGAGAGAGAGTTTCCAAACTGGGCAACGTAGTGTCAACTTTAACTCTCTGAAATGAATGCACACACCAGAGAGATGTTTCTTGGAACGTTGCTTTCTGGGTTTTATTCCCAGATATTTCACTTTTCACTTTATTCTTCAAAGTGCTGCAAAATATCCCTTTTTCGGTTTTACAGGAACAGTGTTCAAACACTGCCTTATGAGAAAAGAGGTATAACTCCCTGGGTGGAATGCACACATCACAAAGCGATTTCTCCAAAAGCTTCTCTCCAGTTTTTATCTGGAGATATTACCTATTTCCCCACAAGCCTTAATGCGCTCCCGAAGGTCCCTTCAGGAATCCATCCATGATGCAGTTTCAAAACTGCGTAATAGAAAGAAAGATTTATCTAAGTGAGATAAATACATATATCTATTACAAAGCAGTGTGAGAGAATGCTTCTTTCCAGTTTTTGTCTGAGGATAATTGTTTTCTCAACATAGCCGTCCATATACTCCCGAATGTTCCCTGGTAGCGTTTTCTCCAAACGGGATTCCCCAACCCTCTATGAGAAGAAAGATTTCACTCTGTGAGTGGAATGTACACGTCAAAAGCACCTCCTCGGAAATCTTCTCTCCAGTATCTATCTGAAGATATTTCCGTTTTCACCGCAAGCCTCAAAGTGTTCCCAAGTGTCCCTTAGCTGACTAACCTAAAACAGTGTTAGAATAATGCCCAATGAAAACAGAAGCTTAACAGTGCTAGTGGACTTCAGGTGACCTACAGCAGTTTCACAGAAAGTTTCCTTCTGGTTTTTAATGGAGGTTATGTCTTTTTCAGCATATTCTTAAGAGCATTCCCAAATGTCCTTTCTCAGGTTCTACAGAAACAGTGATTTCAAACTGCTCAATACAAAGAATGATTCAAGTCTATGAGATGAATACACACAACACAAAGCAGTTGCTCCGAAAGCTTCTCTCCAGTTTTCATCCAAAGACATTTCCTTTCTCACTGGAAGAGTCCACACACCACTTAATATCCCTTCACAGATTCCTCAAAGACAGAGTTTCCATACTGGCCAACGTAGTGTAAGCTTTAACAACCTGAAATGAATGCACTCATCAGAGAGCCGATTCTTGGAATGCTTCTTTCTGGGTTTTATTTCCACATATTTCACTTTTCACCCTAGTCTTCAATGCGTTGCAAAATATCACATTTTTAGCTTTACAGGAACAGTGTTCGAACACTGCCTCATGAGAAAAGAGGTATAATTCCCTGAGTGGAATGCACACATCACAAAGCAGCCTCTTGGAAAGCTTCTCTCCAGTATTTATCAGAAGATATTTTGTATTTCCCAACAGGCCTGAATGTGTCTCCGAATGTCCCTTTGCGAATCCGTCTATGACGAGTATCAATCCATCTATGATGCAGTATCAAAACTATGACAAGTGTAATGCACACGTCATAAAGCAGTTCCTCGGAAATCTTCTCTCCAGCATCTATCTGAAGATATTTCCGTTTTCACCGTAAGCCTCAAAGGGCTCCCGAGTATCCCTTAGTTGACTAACCAAAAACAGTGTTAGAATACTGTTCAATGAAAAGAGAAGTTTAACTGTGGGAATGGAATTCACGTGACCTAGAGCAGTTTCACTGAAAGTTTCCTTTTGGTTTTTATCAGAGGGTATTACTTTTTCAGTATATACTTAAGAGGGTTCCCAAATGTCCTTTCTCAGGTTCCACAGAAACAGTGATTTCAGACTGCTCAATCCAAAGAATGATTTAACGCTATGAGATGAATACAGACATCACAAAGCAGTTGCTTCGAAAGCTTCTTTCCACTTCTTATTGGAAGACGTTTCCTTTCACACCACAAGCCTCTGGGTGGCACTTATTATCCCTTCCCAGTTTCCTCAAAGACAGAGTTTCCAAACTGGGCAACGTAGTGTAAGGTTTAACTCTCTGAAATGAATGCACACGCCATAGAGCAGTTTCTTGGAACGTTTCTTTCTGGTTTTTATTTCCAGATATTTCACTTTTTGCCATAGTCTTCAACGCGTTGCAAAATATCACTTTTTCAGTTTTACAGGAATAGTGCTCAAACACTGCCTTATGAGAAAAAAGTTATAACGGCCTGTGGAATGCACACATCACAACGCAGTTTCTCAGAAAGCTTCTCTCCAATTTTTGTCTGAAGATATCTCCTATTTAACCTCTAGCGTGAATGTGCTCCCGAATGTCCCTTCGCAAATCTGTCCATGACACAGTTTCAAAACTGCGTAATAGAAAGAAAGTTTTATCTATGTGAGATTAATAGACATATCTTTCACAAAGCAGTTTCACAGAAAGCTTCTTTCCAGTTTTTGTCTGATGATACTTTCTTTTTCACCATAGCCGTCCATATACTCCCAAATATCCCGTAGCTTATTCTCCAAACAGGATTCCCCATTCCTCTATGAGAAGAATGGTATAATTGTGTGAGTGGAATGCACATGTAACAAACGGCTCCACGGAAATCTTCTCTCCAGTATCTATCTGAAGTTATTTCCATTTTGACTGTAATCCTCAAAGTGCTCCCGAATATCCCTTAGCTGACTAACCTAAAATAGTGTTAGAATACGGGTCAATGAAAACAGAAGCTTAAATGTGCGAGTTTAATGCACGTGACCTAGAGAAGTTTCACAGATGGTTTCCTTCTGGTTTTTATTGGAGGGTATTTCTTTCTCAGCATATTCTTAAGAGCGTTCCCAAACGTCATTTCTCAGGTTCCACAGAAACAGTGATTTCAATCTGCTCAATCCAACGAATGATTTAACACTATCAGATGAATACACACATCACAAAGCAGTTACTTCAAAATCTTCTCTCCAGTTTTCATCAGAAGACGTTTCCTTTCTCACCACAAGCCTCTGGGCACCACTTAATATCCCTTCACATATTCCTCAAAGACAGAGTTTCCAAACTGGGCAACATAGTGTAAGTTTCAACTCTCTGGAATGAATGCACACGTCAGAGAGCAGGTTTCTTGGAACGCTTCTTTCTGGGTTTTATTTCAGGATATTTCTCTTTTCGCCATACTCTTCAATGCACTGCAAAATATCACTTTTTCCGTTTTACAGGAACAGTGTTCAAACACTGCCTTACGAAAAAAGAGATATAACTCCCTGAGTGGAATGCACACATCACAACGCAGTTTCTCAGAAAACTTCTCTCCAGTTTTTATCTGAAGATATCTCCACATGCCTGAATGTGCTCCCGAATGTCCCTTTGCGAATGACGAGTTTCATAAGTGTGTATAGAAAGAAGGTTTCATCTATGTAAGATGAATAGACATATCTATCACAATGCAATTCACAGAAAGGCTCTTTCCAGTTTTTGTCTGAGAATACTTCCTTTTTCACCATAGTCCTTCCATATAGTCCTGAATGTCCCCTGGTGGTGTTTTCTCCAAACAGGATTTCTTAGTTCTCTATGAGAAGAAAGGTATAACTCTGTGAGTGGAATGCACACGTCACAACAGAGCTTCTAAGAAATCATTTCTCCACTATCTATCTGAAGATATTTCCATTTTCACCATAAGCCTCAAAGCGATCCCGAGTATCCCTTAGGTGTGTAACCTAAAACAGTCTTAGAATACTGCTCAATAAAAACAGAAGCTTAACTGTGTGAGTGGAATTCATGTAACCCAGAGCAGTTTCACAGAAAGTTTACTTTTGGCTTATATCGGAGGATATTACTTTTTCAATACATTCTTAAGAGCATTCCCAAATGTTTTCTCAGGTTCCACAGAAAGAGTGACTTCAGACTGCTCTATCCAAAGAATGATTTAAGTCTATCAGATGAATACACACATCACAAAGCAGTTGCTCCGAAAGATTCTCTCCTGTTTTCATCGGAAGATGTTTCCTTTCTCACCACAAACCTCCAGGTGCCACTTAATATCCCTGCACAGGTTCCTTAAAGACAGAGTTTTCAAACTGGGCAACATAGTGTAAGCTTTAACACGCTGAAATGAATGCACAAGTCAGAGAACAGTTTCTTCAAACGATTCTTTCTGCGTTTTATTTCAGGATATTTCTCTTTTCACCATAGTCTTCAATGAGCTGCAAAATATCACTTTTTCAGTTTTACAGGAACAGTGTTCAAACACTGCCTTATGAGAAAAGAGGTATGACTCCCTGAGTGGAATACACACATCACAGAGCAGTTTCACAGAAAGCATCTCTCCAGTTTTTATCAGGAGAGATTTCCTATTTCCCCACAGGCCTGAATGTGCTCCTGGATCTCCCTTCTCGAATCTGTCAATGGTGCAGTTTCAAAACTGTGTAATAGCAAGAAAGATTTATGTATGTAAGATGAATAGATATCTATCACAAAGCAGTTTCAGAGAATGCTTCTTTCCAGTTTTTGTCTGAGGATACTTCCTTTTTCACCATAGCCATCCATATACACCTGAATGTCCCCTTGTAGCGTTTTCTCCAAAAGGGATTCTCCAATCCTCTATGAGAAGAAAAGTTTAACTGTGCCAGTGGAATGCACACCTCACAAAGTAGCTCCTCGGAAATCTTCTCTCCAATGTCTATCTGAAGATATTTCCGTTTTCACCATAAGCCTCAAGGCGCTCCCGAGTATACCTTAGCTGACTAACCAAAAACAGTGTTTGAATACAGCTCAATGAAAACAGAAACTTAACTGTGCAAATGCAATTCACGTGACCTAGAGCAGTTTGACAGAACGTTTCCTTCTGGTTTATATTGGAGGGTATTACTTTTTCAGCATATTCTTCAGAGTGTTCCCAAATATCCTTTCCAGGTTCCAGAGAAACAGTGATTTCAAACTTCTCAATCCAAAGAATGATATAACTCTCTGAGATGAACACATACAACACAAAGCAGGTGCTCTGAAAGCTTCTCTCCAGTTTTCATCAGAAAACGTTTCCTTTCTCAACACAAGCCTCCTGGCGCTACTTAATATCCCTTCACAGATTCCTGAAAGACAGATTTTCCAAACTGGGCAACGTAGTGTAAGCTTTAAGTCTCTGAAATGAATGCACACGTAAGTGAGCAGTTTCTGGGAACGCTTCTTTTTGGGTTTTATTTAAGGATATTTCACTTTTTGCAATAGTCTTCAATGTGCTGCAAAATATCACTTTTTCAGTTTTGCAGGAACAGTGTTTAAAATATCACTGCCTTATGACAAAAGAGGTATAATACCCTGAGTGGAATGCACATATCACAAAGCAGTTTCTCAGAAAGCTTCTCTCCAGTTTTTATCTAAAGATATCTCCTATTTCCCCACAGGTCTGAATGTGCTCACGAATGTCTCTTCGTGAATCCATCCACGACACAGTTTCAGAAGTGCATAATAGAAAGATTTACCTATGTGAGATGAATAGACATATCTATCACAAAGCATATTCACAGAAACCTTCTTTCTAGTTTTGGTCTGAGGATATTTCCTTTTTCATCATATCCGTCCATATACTTCTGAGTGTCCCCTGGTAGCGTTTTCTCCAAACAGGGTTCCCCAATCCTCTATGAGAAGAAAAGTATAACTCTGTGATTGGAATGCACACGTCACAAAGCACCTCCTCGGAAATCTTCTCTCCGGTATCCATCTGAAGATTTTTCCGTTTTCACCATAAACCTCAAAGCGCACCCGAGTATCCCTTAGCTTACTAACCTAAAAGAGTGTTAGAATACTGATAAACGAAAACAGAAGCTTAACTGTGTGAGTGGACTTCACGTGACCTAGAGCAGTTTCACAGAAAGTTTCCTTCCGGTTTTATTGGAGGGTATTTCTTTTTCAGCATATTCTTAAGAGCGTTCCCAAATGTCCTTTCTCAGGTCCACAGAAACAGTGATTTCAAACTGCTCAATCCAAAGAATGTTTTAACTCTATGAGATGAATACACACGTCACAAAGCAGTTCGTCTGAAAGCTTCTCTCCAGATTTTATCGGAAGACGTTTCCTTTCTCACCACAAAACTCACGGCACCACTTAATTTCCCTTCACAGATTCCTCAAAGACAGAGTTTCCAAACTGAGCAACGTAGTGTAAGCTTTAACCCTCTAAAATGAATGCACACGTTAGAGAGCAGTTTCTTGGGACGTTTCTCTCTGGGTTTCATTCCCAGATATTTCACTTTTCGCCATAGGCTTCAATGCGCTTCAAAATATCCCTTTTTCAGTTTTACAGGAACAGTGTTCAAACACTGCCTTATGAGAAAAGAGGTATAACTCCCTGGGTGGAATACACACATCACCAAGCAGTTTCTAAGAAAGCTTCTCTCCAGTTTTTATCTGAAGATATTTCCTATTTCTCCAGAAGCCTGAATGTGCTCTCGATAGTCCCTTCACGAATTCGCCCATGACGCAGTTTCAAAACTGTGTAATAGAATGAAAGTTTTATCAATGTGAGATGAATACACATATCTTTCACAAAGCAGTTTCAGTGAACACTTCTTTCCAGTTTTTGTCTGAGGATACGTCCTTTTTCACCATAGCCATCCGTATACTCCCGAATGTCCCCTGGTAGCATATTCTCCAAACGGGATTCCCCAATCCTCTATGAGAAGAAAGGTTTCACTCTGTGAATGGAATTTATACGTCACAAAGCTGCTCCTCGGAAATCTCTCCAGTATCTATCTGAAGATATTTCTGTTTTCACCATAAGCCTCAAAGCACTCCCGAGTATCCCTTAGCTGACTAAGCTAAAACGGTGTTAGACTACTGCTCAAGGAAAGCAGAAGCTTAACTGTGCGAGTGGAATTCACGAGACCTAGAGTAGTTTCACAGAAAGTTTAATTCTGGTTTTTATCAGAGGATATTTTTTTCTCAGCATAATCTTAAGAGCGTTCCCAAATATCCTTTCTCAGGTTCCACAGAAACAGTGAATTCAAACTGCTCAATCCAAAGAATGATTTAAATCTATCAGATGAATACACACATCACAAAGCAGTTACTCTAAAATCTTCTCTCCAGTTTTCATCAGAAGACGTTTCCTTTCTCACCACAAGCCTCCAGGCGCCAATTAATATCACTTCCCAGATTCCTCAAAGACAGAGTTTCCAAACTGGCCAACGTAGTGGAAGCTTAAATCTCCTAAATGAATGCATACGTTAGAGAGCAGTTTCTTGGAACGCTTCTTTCTGGGTTTTATTTCCTGATATTTCACTTTTAGCCATAGTCTTCAAAGCGCCGCAAACTATCACTTTTTCAGTTTTACATGAACAGTGTTCAAACATTGCCTTATGACAAAAGAGGTATGACTCCCTGAGTGGAATTCACACATCACAGAAAGTTTCTCTCCAGTTTCTATCTGGAGATATTTCCTATTTCCTCACAGGCCTGAATGTGCTCTCAAATGTCCTTTCGTGAATCTGTCCATGACGCAGTTTCAAAACTGCATAATACAAACAAAGTTTTATCTATGTGAGATGAGTAGACATATCTATCACAAAGCAGTTTCACAGGAAGCTTCTTTCCACTTTTTGTCTGAGGATACTTCCTTTTTCAACATAGCCATGCATATACTCCCAAATGTCCCCTGGTAGCATTTTCTCCAAATGGGATTCCCCAATCCCCTATGTGAAGAAAAGTATAACTCTGTGAGTGTAATGCACACATCACAAAGCAGCTCCCCAGAAATCACCTCTCCAGTATCTATCTGAAGATATTTCCTTTTTCACCGTAAGCCTCAAAGCGCTCCCGAATATCCCTTTGCTGACTAACCTAAAACAGTGTTAGAATACTGGTCAATGAAACCAGAAGCCTAATTGTGCGAGTGGACTTCACATGACCTAGAGCAGTTTTTCAGAAAGTTTTCTTAAGTTTTTGTTGGTGGGTATTTCCTTTTCAGCATTTTTTAAGAGTGTTCCCAATTATCCTTTCTCAAGTTCCACAGAAACAGTGATTTCAAACTGCTCAATCCAAAAAAATCAGTTAACTCTGTGACATGAATACACACATCACAAAGCAGTTACTCCGAAAGCTTCTCTCCAGTTTTCATCAGAAGACGTTTCTTTCTAACCACAAGCCTTCAGGTGTCAATGAATATCCCTTCCCAGATTCCTCAAAGACAGAGTTTCCAAACTGGCCAACGTAGTGGAAGCTCAAATCTCTGAAATGAATGCACACGTCAGAGAGCAGTTTCTTGGAACGCTTCTTTCTGGGTTTCATTTCCGGATATTTCACTTTTCACCATAGTCTTCAATACACTGCAAACTATCACTTTTTCAGTTTCACAAGAAGTCTTCAAACACTGCCTTATGACAAAAGAGGTATGACTCCCTAAGTGGAATTCACACTACACAGAGCAGTTTCACAGAAAGCCTCTCTCCAGTTTTTATCTGGAGATATTTCCTATTTCCCCACAGGCCTGAATGTGCTCCCGAATGTTCCTTTGCGAATCCGTCCATGACACAGTTTAAAAACAGCATAATACAAAGAAAGCTTTATCTATGTGAGATGAATAGACATATCTATCACAGAGCAGTTTCACAGAAAGCTTCTTTCCACTTGTTGTCTGAGGATACTTCGTTTTTCAACATAGCCGTCCATATACTCCCGAATGTCCTCTGGTAGCATTTTCTCCAAACAGGATTCCCCAATCCTCTATGAGAAGAAAAGTATAACTCTGTGAGTGTAATGCACACGATGCAAAGCAATTAATTAGAAATCTTCTCTCCTGTTTCTATCAGGTAATTCTGTTTTCACCGCAAGCCTCAAAGCGCTCCCTAGTATCCCTTAGCTGACTAACCTAAAACAGTGTTAGAATACTACTCAATTAAAACAGAAGCTTAAATGTGCGAGTGGAATTCACGTGACCTAGAGCAGTTTCACAGAAAGTTTCCTTCTAGTGTTTTTCGGAGTGTATTACTTTTCAGCATATTCTTAAGAGCGTTCCCAAATGTCCTTTCTCAGGTTCCACAGAAACAATTATTTCAAACTGCTCAATCCAAAGAATGATTTACCTCTATGAGATAAATACGCACATCACATAGCAGTTGCTTTGAAAGCTTCTCTCCAGTGTTCATCGGAAGACGTTTCCTTTCTCAACACAAACCTCTGGGGGCCACTTAATATCCCTTCACAGATACCTCAAAGATAGACTTTCTAAACTGAGTAACGTAGTCTCAGGTTTAACTCTCTGAAATGCATGCACACGTCAGAGAGCAGTTTCTTGGAACGTTTCTTTCTGGGTTTTATTTCCGGATATTATGCTTTTTGCCATAGTCTTCAATGCGCTGCAAAATATAACTTTTTCAGATTTATGGAAACAGTGTTCAAACACTGTCTTATGAGAAAAGAGGTATAATTCCCTGAGTGAAATGCACACATCACAAAGCAGTTTCTCAGAAAGCTTTTATCCAGTTTTTATCTGGAGATATTTCCTATTTCCCCGCAGTTCTAAATGTGCTCCCGAATGTCCCTTCGTGAATCCCTCCATGACACAGTTTCAAAATTGTGTAATAGAAAGACATTTTTTTCTATGTGAGATGAATAGACATATCTGTCACAAAGCAGTTTCACAGAAAGATTCTTTCCAATTTTTGTCTGAGGATACTTCCTTTTTCTCCACGGCTGTCCTTATACTCCCAAATATCCCCTGGTAGTTTTTTCTCAAAACGGGATTCCCCAATCCTTTATGAGAAGAAAGGTTTAACTCTGTTTGTGGAATGCCACGTCACAAAGCAACACCTCGGAAATCTTCTCTGCAGTATCTATCTAAAGATATTTCCGTTTTCACCATAAGCCTCAAGGCACTCCCGAGTATCCCTTGGCTGACTAACCTTAAACCATGTTAGAATACTGCTCAATGAAAACTGAAGCTTAACTGTGTGAGTGGAATTCACCTGACCTAGAGCCATTTCACAGAAAGTTTCCTTCTGGTTATTATCAGAGGGTATTACTTTTTCAGCATATTCTTTAGAGCGTTCCCAAATGTTCTTCCTCAGGTTCCACTGAAACAGTGATTTCCAACTGCACAATCTGAAGAAGGATTTAACTCTATGAGATGAATACATGCATTGCAAAGCAGTTGCTCCGAAAGCTTCTCTCCAGTTTTCAACCGAAGACATTTCCTTTCTCACCACAAGCTTCCGGGTGCCACTTAGTATTCCTTCACAGATTCCTCAAAGACAGAGTTTCTAATTTGGGCAAGGTTGTGTAAGCTTTAACACCCTGAAATGACTGCACACGTCTGAGAACAGTTTCCTGGAACACTTCTATCTGGGTTATATTTCCGTATATTTCACTTTTCACCATAGTCTTCAATGCGCTGCAAAATATCACTTTTTCAGTTTTAAAAGAACAGTGTTCAAACACTGTCTTATGAGAAAAGAGGTAAAACTCCCAGTGTGGAATGCACACATCACAAAAAAGTTTCTTCGAAAGCTCCTCTCCAGTTTTTATCTGGAGATATTTCCTCTTTCCCCACAGGCCTGAATGTGCTCCTGAATGTACCTTCATGAATCCATCCTTGAAGCAGTTTGAAAACTGCGTTATAGAAGGAAAGTTTTATCTATGTGAGATGAATAGACATATTTATCAGACAGCAGTTTCACAGAAAGCTTCTTTCCAGTTTTTGTCTGAGGATATTTCCTTTTTCCCCATAAACATTCATATACTCCTGAATGTCCCCTGGTAGCATTTTCTCCAAACGGGATCCCCCAATCCTCTAAGAGAAGAAAAGTATAACTCTGTGAGTGGAATGCACACGTCAAAAGCAGCTCCTCGGAAATCTTCTCTCCAGTATCTATCTGAAGATATTTCCGTTTTCTCTGTAAGCGTCAAAGCACTCCCCAGTGTCCCTTAGATGACTAACCTAAAACAGTTTTAGAATACTGCTCAGTGAAAACAGAAGCTTAACTGTGCAAGTGGAATGCACGTGACCTCGAGCAGTCTCACAGAAAGTTTCATTCTAGTTTTTATTGGAAGGTGTTTCTTTTTCAGCATATTCTTTTTTTTTTTTTTTTTTTTATTTTTATTTTTTAATTTATTTTATTTATTTATTATTATTATATACTTTAAGTTGTAGGGTACATGTGCATAACGTGCAGGTTTGTTACATATATATACTTGTGCCTTGTTGCTGTGCTGCACCCATCAACTCGTCATTTACATCAGGTATAACTCCCAATGCAATCCCTCCCCCCTCCCCCCCCCCCCCCCTTCCCCCCTCCCCCCCCCCCCATGATAGGCCTCGGTGTGTGATGTTCCCCTTCCTGAGTCCGAGTGATCTCATTGTTCAGTTCCCACCTATGAGTGAGAACATGCGGTGTTTGGTTTTCTGTTCTTGTGAAAGTTTGCTAAGAATGATGGTTTCCAGCTGCATCCATGTCCCTACAAAGGACACAAACTCATCCTTTTTGATGGCTGCATAGTATTCCATGGTGTATATGTGCCACATTTTCTTAATCCAATCTGTCACTGATGGACATTTGGGTTGATTCCAAGTCTTTGCTATTGTGAATAGTGCCGCAATAAACATACGTGTGCATGTGTCTTTATAGCAGCATAATTTATAATCCTTTGGGTATATACCCAGTAATGGGATGGCTGGGTCATATGGTATATCTAGTTCTAGATCCTTGAGGAATCGCCATACTGTTTTCCATAATGGTTGAACTAGTTTACAATCCCACCAACAGTGTAAAAGTGTTCCTATTTCTCCACATCCTCTCCAGCACCTGTTGTTTCCTGACTTTTTAATGATCGCCATTCTAACTGGTGTGAGATGGTATCTCATTGTGGTTTTGATTTGCATTTCTCTGATGGCCAGTGATGATGAGCATTTTTTCATGTGTCTGTTGGCTGTATGAATGTCTTCTTTTGAGAAATGTCTGTTCATATCCTTTGCCCACTTTTTGATGGGGTTGTTTGTTTTTTTCTTGTAAATTTGTTTGAGTTCTTTGTAGGTTCTGGATATTAGCCCTTTGTCAGATGAGTAGATTGCAAAAATTTTCTCCCATTCTGTAGGTTGCCTGTTCACTCTGATGGTAGTTTCTTTTGCTGTGCAGAAGCTCTTTAGTTTAATGATATCCCATTTGTCAATTTTGGCTTTTGCTGCCGTTGCTTTTGGTGTTTTAGACATGAAGTCTTTGCCCATGCCTATGTCCTGAATGGTACTACCTAGGTTTTCCTCTAGGATTTTTATGGTATTAGGTCTAACATTTAAGTCTCTAATCCATCTTGAATTAATTTTCGTATAAGGAGTAAGGAAAGGATCCAGTTTCAGCTTTCTACTTATGGCTAGCCAATTTTCCCAGCACCATTTATTAAATAGGGAATCCTTTCCCCATTTCTTGTTTCTCTCAGGTTTGTCAAAAGATCAGATGGCTGTAGATGTGTGGTATTATTTCTGAGGACTCTGTTCTGTTCCATTGGTCTATATCTCTGTTTTGGTACCAGTACCATGCTGTTTTGGTTACTGTAGCTTTGTAGTATAGTTTGAAGTCAGGTAGCGTGATGCCTCCAGCTTTGTTCTTTTGACTTAGGATTGTCTTGGAGATGCGGGCTCTTTTTTGGTTCCATATGAACTTTAAAGCAGTTTTTTTCCAATTCCGTGAAGAAACTCGTTGGTAGCTTGATGGGGATGGCATTGAATCTATAAATAACCTTGGGCAGTATGGCCATTTTCACGATATTGATTCTTCCTATCCATGAGCATGGTATGTTCTTCCATTTGTTTGTGTCCTCTTTGATTTCACTGAGCAGTGGTTTGTAGTTCTCCTTGAAGAGGTCCTTTACATCCCTTGTCAGGTGGATTCCTAGGTATTTTATTCTCTTTGAAGCAATTGTGAATGGAAGTTCATTCCTGATTTGGCTCTCTGTTTGTCTGTTACTGGTGTATAAGAATGCTTGTGATTTTTGCACATTAATTTTGTATCCTGAGACTTTGCTGAAATTGCTTATCAGCTTAAGGAGATTTTGGGCTGAGACAATGGGGTTTTCTAAATATACAATCATGTCATCTACAAAGAGGGACAATTTGACTTCTTCTTTTCCTAACTGAATACCCTTGATTTCTTTCTCTTGCCTAATTGCCCTAGCCAGAACTTCCAACACTATGTTGAATAGGAGTGGTGAGAGAGGGCATCCCTGTCTTGTGCCAGTTTTCAAAGGGAATTTTTCCACTTTTTGCCCATTCAGTATGATATTGGCTGTGGGTTTGTCATAGATAGCTCTTATTATTTTGAGGTACGTTCCATCAATACCGAATTTATTGAGCGTTTTTAGCATGAAGGGCTGTTGAATTTTGTCAAAAGCCTTTTCTGCATCTATTGAGATAATCATGTGGTTCTTGTCTTTGGTTCCGTTTATATGCTGGATTATGTTTATTGATTTGCGAATGTTGAACCAGCCTTGCATCCCAGGGATGAAGCCCACTTGATCATGGTGGATAAGCTTTTTGATGTGTTGCTGAATCCGGTTTGCCAGTATTTTATTGAGGATTTTTGCATCGATGTTCATCAGGGATATTGGTCTAAAATTCTCTTTTTTTGTTGTGTCTCTGCCAGGCTTTGGTATCAGGATGATGTTGGCCTCATAAAATGAGTTAGGGAGGATTCCCTCTTTTTCTGTTGATTGGAATAGTTTCAGAAGGAATGGTACCAACTCCTCCTTGTACCTCTGGTAGAATTCAGCTGTGAATCCATCTGGTCCTGGACTTTTTTTGTTGGTAGGCTATTAATTATTGCCTCAATTTCAGAGCCTACTATTGGTCTATTCAGGGATTCAACTTCTTCCTGGTTTAGTCTTGGAAGAGTGTAAGTGTCCAGGAAATTATCCATTTCTTCTAGATTTTCCAGTTTATTTGCGTAGAGGGTCTACAGTATTCTCTGATGGTAGTTTGTATTTCTGTGGGGTCGGTGGTGATATCCCCTTTATCATTTTTAATTGCGTAGATTTGATTCTTCTCTCTTTTCTTCTTTATTAGTCTTGCTAGTGGTCTGTCAATTTTGTTGATCTTTTCAAAAAACCAACTCCTAGATTCATTGATTTTTTGGAGAGTTTTTTGTGTCTCTATCTCCTTCAGTTCTGCTCTGATCTTAGTTATTTCTTGCCTTCTGCTAGCTTTCGAATGTGTTTGCTCTTGCTTCTCTAGCTCTTTTAATTGTGATGTTAGAGTGTCAATTTTAGATCTTTCCTGCTTTCTCTTGTGGGCATTTAGTGCTATAAATTTCCCTCTACACACTGCTTTAAATGTGTCCCAGAGATTCTGGTATGTTGTATCTTTGTTCTCATTGGTTTCAAAGAACATCTTTATTTCTGCCTTCATTTCGTTATGTACCCAGTAGTCATTCAGGAGCAGGTTGTTCAGTTTCCATGTAGTTGAGCGGTTTTGATTGAGTTTCTTAGTCCTGAGTTGTAGTTTGATTGCACTGTGGTCTGAGAGACAGTTTGTTATAATTTCTGTTCTTGTACATTTGCTGAGGAGTGCTTTACTTCCAATTACGTGGTCAATTTTGGAGTAAGTACGATGTGGTGCTGAGAAGAATGTATATTCTGTTGATTTGGGGTGGAGAGTTCTGTAGATGTCTATTAGGTCTGCTTGCTGCAGAGATGAGTTCAATTCCTGGATATCCTTGTTAACTTTCTGTCTCGTTGATCTGTCTAATGTTGACAGTGGAGTGTTGAAGTCTCCCATTATTATTGTATGGGAGTCTAAGTCTCTTTGTAAGTCTCTAAGGACTTGCTTTATGAATCTGGGTGCTCCTGTATTGGGTGCGTATATATTTAGGATAGTTAGCTCTTCCTGTTGAATTGATCCCTTTACCATTATGTAATGGCCTTCTTTGTCTCTTTTGATCTTTGATGGTTTAAAGTCTGTTTTATCAGAGACTAGTATAGCAACCCCCGCTTTTTTTTGTTCTCCATTTGCTTGGTAAATCTTCCTCCATCCCTTTATTTTGAGCCTATGTATGTCTCTGCGTGTGAGATGGGTCTCCTGAATACAGCAGACTGATGGGTCTTGACTCTTTATCCAGTTTGCCAGTCTGTGTCTTTTAATTGGAGCATTTAGTCCATTTACATTTAAGGTTAATATTGTTATGTGTGAACTTGATCCTGCCATTATGATATTAACTGGTTATTTTGGTCATTAGTTGATGCAGTTTCTTCCTAGCCTCGATGGTCTTTACATTTTGGGATGTTTTTGCAATGGCTGGTACCTGTTGTTCCTTTCCATGTTGAGTGCTTCCTTCAGGATCTCTTGTAAGGCAGGCCTAGTGGTGACAAAATCTCTAAGCATTTGCTTATCTGTAAAGGATTTTATTTCTCCTTCACTTATGAAACTTAGTTTGGCTGGATATGAAATTCTGGGTTTAAAATTCTTTTCTTTAAGAATGTTGAATATTGGCCCCCACTCTCTTCTGGCTTGGAGAGTTTCTGCCGAGAGATCTGCTGTTAGTCTGATGGGCTTCCCTTTGTGGGTAACCCGACCTTTCTCTCTGGCTGCCCTTAAGATTTTTTCCTTCATTTCAACTTTGGTGAATCTGGCAATTATGTGTCTTGGAGTTGCTCTTCTCGAGGAGTATCTTTGTGGCGTTCTCTGTATTTCCTGGATTTGAATGTTGGCCTGCCCTACTAGGTTGGGGAAGTTCTCCTGGATGATATCCTGAAGAGTGTTTTCCAACTTGGTTCCATTTTCCCCCTCACTTTCAGGCACCCCAATCAGACGTAGATTTGGTCTTTTTACATAATCCCATACTTCTTGCAGGCTTTGTTCATTTCTTTTTCTTCTTTTTTCTTTTGGTTTCTCTTCTCGCTTCATTTCATTCATTTGATCCTCAATCGCTGATACTCTTTCTTCCAGTTGATCGAGTCGGTTACTGAAGCTTGTGCATTTGTCACGTATTTCTCGTGTCATGGTTTTCATCTCTTTCATTTCGTTTAGGACCTTCTCTGCATTAATTACTCTAGCCATCAATTCTTCCACTTTTTTTTTCAAGATTTTTAGTTTCTTTGCGCTGGGTACGTAATTCCTCCTTTAGCTCTGAGAAATTTGATGGACTGAAGCCTTCTTCTCTCATCTCGTCAAAGTCATTCTCCGTCCAGCTTTGATCCGTTGCTGGCGATGAGCTGCGCTCCTTTGCCGGGGGAGATGCGCTCTTATTTTTTGAATTTCCAGCTTTTCTGCCCTGCTTTTTCCCCATCTTTGTGGTTTTATCTACCTCTGGTCTTTGATGATGGTGATGTACTGATGGGAGTTTGGTGTAGGTGTCCTTCCTGTTTGATAGTTTTCCTTCTAACAGTCAGGACCCTCAGCTGTAGGTCTGTTGGAGATTGCTTGAGGTCCACTCCAGACCCTGTTTGCCTGGGTATCAGCAGCAGAGGCTGCAGAAGATAGAATATTTCTGAACAGCGAGTGTACCTGTCTGATTCTTGCTTTGGAAGCTTCCTCTCAGGGGTGTACTCCACCCTGTGAGGTGTGGGGTATCAGACTGCCCCTAGTGGGGGATGTCTCCCAGTTAGGCTGCTCAGGGGTCAGGGACCCACTTGAGCAGGGAGTCTGTCCCTTCTCAGATCTCAACCTCCGTGTTGGGAGATCCACTGCTCTCTTCAAAGCTGTCAGACAGAGTCGTTTGCGTCTGCAGAGTTTTCTGCTGCTTTTGTTGTTGTATAGTTGTGCCCTGTCCCCAGAGGTGGAGTCTACAGAGACAAGCAGGTTTCCTTGAGCTGCTGTGAGCTCCACCCAGTTCGAGCTTCCCAGCGGCTATGTTTACCTACTTAAGCCTCGGCAATGGCGGGCGCCCCTCCCCCAGCGTCGCTGCTGCCTTGCCGGTAGATCACAGACTGCTGCGCTAGCAATGAGGGAGGCTCCGTGGGTGTGGGACCCTCCCGGCCAGGCGTGGGATATGATCTCCTGGTGTGCCTGTTTGCTTAAAGCGCAGTATTGGGGTGGGAGTTACCCGATTTTCCAGGTGTTGTGTGTCTCAGTTCCCCTGGCTAGGAAAAGGGATTCCCTTCCCCCTTGCGCTTCCCAGGTGAGGCAATGCCTCGCCCTGCTTCAGCTCTCGCTGGTCGGGCTGCAGCAGCTGACCAGCACCGATCGTCCGGCACTCCCCAGTGAGATGAACCCAGTACCTCAGTTGAAAATGCAGAAATCACCGGTCTTCTGTGTCGCTCACGCTGGGAGTTGGAGACTGGAGCTGTTCCTATTCGGCCATCTTGCTCCGCCTTTCAGCATATTCTTAAGAGCATTCCCAAATTTCCCTTGTCAGGTTCCATGGAAACAGTGATTTGAAACTGCTCAATCCATGGAATGCTTTAACTCTATGAGATGAATACACACATCACAAAGCAGTTGCTGTGAAAGATTCTTTCCAGTTTTCATCGGAATATGTATCCTTTCTCACCAGAGGCCTCCGGGCACCACTTAATATCCCTTCACAGATTCCTCAAAGACAGAGTTTCCAAACTGGCCAACGTAGTGTCAGCTTTAGCTCTCTGAAATGAATGTACACGTCAGAGAGCAGTTTCTGGGAACGCTTCTTTCTGGGATTTATTTCCGGATATTTCACTTTTCACCATAGTCTTCAATGCACTGCAAAATATCACTTTTCCAGTTTTACAGGAACAGTGTTCAAAAACTGCCTTACGAGAAAAGAGGTATAACTCCCTGAGTGGAATGCCCACATCACAAAACAGTTTCTCACAAAGCTTTTCTCCAATTTTATCTGGAGATATTTCCATATTCCCCACAAGCCTGAATGTGCTTCCGAAAGTCCCTTCATGAATTCGTCCCTGACACAGTTTCAAAATTGCATAATAGAAAGAAAGATTTATCTATGTGAGATGAATAGACATATCTATCGCAAAGCATTTTCAGAGAATGCTTCTTTCCAGTTTTTGTCTGAGGATGCATTCTTTTTCACTGTAGCCATCCATATAATCCTGAATGTCCCCTGGTAGCGTTTACTCCAAATGAGATTCCCCAATCCTCTATGAGAAGAAAGGTTTCACTCTGTGAGTGGAATGCACACATCACAAAACAGCTCCTCAGAAATCTTCTCTCCAGTATCTATCTGACGATATTTCCGTTTTCAATGTAAACCTCAAAGTGCTCCTTAAGAGCGTTCCCAAATGTCCTTTCTCAGGTTCCACAATAACAGTGATTTCAAACTTCTCTATCCAAAGAATGATTTAACTCTATGAGATGAATACACACATCACAAAGAAGTTGCTCCAAAACCTTTTTCCAGTTTCCATCCAAAGACATTTCCTTTCTCACCAGAAGCCTATGGGCACCACTAAATATCCCTTCACAGATTCCTCAAAGACAGAGTTTCCTAACTGGGCAACGTAGTCTAAGCTTTAACTCTCTGAAGTGAATGCGCACGTTGGGGAGCAGTTTCTTAGAATTGTTCTTTTTGGGTTTTATTTCTGGATATTTCACTTTTCGTCATACTCTTCAATGTGCTGTCAAATATCACTTTTTCAGTTTTACAGGAACAGTGTTCAAACAGTGCCTTACAAGAAAAGAGGTAAAACTCCCTGAGTGGAATGCACACATCACAAAACTGTTTCTCATAAAACTTCTCTCTTGTTTTTATCTGGAGATATCTCTGTTTTCCCCACAGTCCTGAATGTGCTCCTGAATGTCCCTTCGGCAATCCATCCATGACGCAGTTTCAAAACTGCGTAATAGAAAGGAAGCTTTATATATGGGAGATGAATAGACATATCTATTACAAAACGGTTTCAGAGAGCGCTTCTTTCCAGTTTTTGCCTGAGGATACTTCCTTTTTCACTGTAACCGTCCATATACTCCCGAGTGTCACCTGGTAGCATTTTCTCCAAACCGGATTCCCGAATCATCTATTAGAAGAAAGATGTAATTCTGTGAGTGGAATGCACACGTCAAAAAACAGCTCCTCGGAAATCTTCTCTCTAGTATCCATCTGAAGATATTTCCGTTTTCACCGTAAGCCTCAAAGTACTCCCAAGTATCCCTTAGATGACTAACCTAAAACAGTGTTAAAATACTGGTAAACGAAAACAGAAGCTTAACTCGATGAGTGGATTTCACATGACCTAGAGCAGTTTCACAGAAAGTTTCCTTCTCTTTTTTATCAGAGGGTATTACTTTTTCAGCATATTCTTAAGAATGTTCCCAAATGTCTTTTCTCAGGTTCCAGAGAAACAGTGATTTCAAACTGCTCAATCTGAAGAATGATTTAAATATATGAGATGAATACACACATCACAAAGCAGTTGCTCCAAAATCTTCTCCCCATTGTCATCAAAACACATTTCCTTTCTCACCTCCAAAGAGGGCAATGTAGTGTAAGCTTTAACTCTCTGAAGTGAATGCACACGTCAGAGAGTAGTTTTTTAGAATGCTTCTTTCTGGGTTTTATTTCAGGATATTTCACTTTGTGCCATAGTCTTCAATGCGCTGCAAAATATCACTATTTCAGTGTTACAGGAACAGTGTCTGAGCACTGCCTTATGGGAACAGAGGTATAACTCCCTGAGTGGAATGCACACATCACAAAGTAGTTTCTCAGAAAGCTTCTCTTCAGTTTGTATCAGAAGTTATCTCCTATTTCCCCACAGGCCTCAATGTGCTCCCGAATGTCCTTTCACGAATCCGTCTATGACGCAGTTTCAAAACTGCGTAATAGAAAGTTTTATATATGGGAGATAAATAGACATATCTATCACAAAACAGTTTCAGAGAACGATTCTTTCCAGTTTTTGCCTGAGGATGCTTCCTTTTTCACCATAGCCATCCATATACTCCAGAATATCCCCTAGTAGCTTTTTCTTTAAACGGGATTCTCCAATCCCCTATGTGAAGAAAAGTAGAAGAAGCTGAATTGCATGAGTGAACTTCACATGACCTAGAGCAGTTTCACAGAAAGTTTCCTTCTAGTTTTTATTGGTGGGAATTACTTTTTCAGCATACTTTTAAGAGCGTTCCCAAATGTCCTTTCTCAGGTTCCACAGAAACAGTGATTTCAAACTGCTCAATCCAAAGAATGATTTAACTAAATGAGATGAATACACACAACACAAAGCAGTTGCTCTGAAAGCTTCTCTCCAGTTTTCATCAGAAGACATTTCCTTTCTCACCACATGACTCTGGGTGCCACTTAATATCCCTTCACATATTTCACAAAGACAGAGTTTCCAAACTGGGCAACGTAGTGTAATCTTTAGCTCTCTGACATGAATGCACACGTCACAGAGAAGTTTCTTGGAACGGTTCTTTCTGTGTTTTATATCTGGATATTTCACTTTTTGCCATAGTCTTCAATGTGCCGCAAATTATCACTTTTTCAGTTTTACAGGAACAGTGTTCAAATACTGCCTTATGAGAAAAGAGGTATAACTCCCTGAGTGGCATGCACACATCAGAAAGCAATTTCTCAGAAAGCTTCTCTCCAGTTTTTATCTGAAGATATTTCCTACTTCCCCACAGGCCTGAATGTGCTCCCAAATGTCCCTTCGTGAATCTGTCCATGACGCAGTTTAAAAACTGTGTAATAGAAAGAGAGTTTTATCTACGTGAGATGAATAGACATACATATCACAAAGCAGTTTCACAGAAAGCTTCTTTCCAGTTTTTGTCTGAGAATACTTCCTTTTTCACCACAGCTGTCCATATACTCCCCAATGTCCCCTACTATCGTTTTCTCCAAAAGGGATTCTGCAAACGTCTATGAAAAGAAAAGTATAACTCTGTGAGTGAAATGCACACTTCACAAAGCAGCTCCTCGGAAATGTTCTCTCCAGTATCTATCTGAAGATATTTCCGTTTTCACCATAAGTCCCAAAGCACTCCCGAGTATCCCTTAGCTGACTAACCTAAAACAGTGTTAGAATATCGCTCAATGAAAACAGAGGCTTAAGTGTGCAAGTGGAATTCTCGTGACCTAGAGTAGTTTCACAGAAAATTTCCTTCTGGTTTTTATCGGAGGGTATTACTTTTTCAGCATATTCTTAAAAGTGTCCACAAATGTCCTTTGTCAGGTTCCATGGAAACAGTGGTTACAAACTACTGAACACAAAGAATGATTTAACTCTATGAGATGAATACACACAACACAAAGCAGTTGCTACAAAGTCAACTGCCCAGTTTTCATCGGAAGACGTTTCCTTTCTCACCACAAGCCTCTGAGCGCCACTTAATATCCCTTTACAGATTCCTCAAAGACAGAGTTTCCAAACAGGGCAACGTTGTGTAAACTCTAACTCTCTGAAATGAATGCACACATCAGAGAGCAGTTTCTTGGAACACATCTTTCTGGGTTTTATTTCAGGATATTGTGCTTTTCCCCTTAGTCTTCAAAGCGCTGCAAAATATTACTTTTTCAGAATTACAGGAACATTGTTCAAACACTGCCTTATGACAAAAGAGGGATCAGTTCCTGAGGAATGCACACATCAACACAGTTTCTCAGAACGCTTCTCTCCAGTTTTTATCTGAAGGTATCTCCTATTTAACCTCAAGCGTGAATGTGCTCCTGAATGTCCCTTTGCAAATCCATCCATTACGCAGTTTCAAAACTGCATAATAGAAAGAAAGTTTTAAATATGTGAGTTGAATAGACTTATCTATAACAAAGCAGTTTCACAGAAAGCTTCCTTCCAGTTTTTGTCTGAGGATGCTTCCTTTTTCACCATTGCCTTCCATATACTCCCAAATGTCCCATGGTAGCTTATCCTCGAAACGGGATTCCCCAATCCTCTGTGAGAAGAAAGGTATAACTCTGTGGACGGAATGCACACGTAACAAAGCAGCTCCACGGAAAACTTCTCTCCAGTATCTATCTGAAGATGTTTCCTTTTTCATCGTAAGCGTCAAGGCGCTCCCGAGTATGCCTTAGCTGACTAACCTAAAACAGTGTTAGAATACTGCTCAATGAAAACAGAAGCTTAAATGTGCGAGTGGAATTCATGTGACCTAGAGCAGTTTCACAGAAGGTTTCCTTCTGGTTTTTATTGGAGAGTATTTCTTTTTCTGCATATTCGTAAGAGCATTTGCAAAGGTCCTTTCTCAGGTTCCACAGAAACAGTGATTTCAAACTGCTCAATCCAAAGAATGATTTAACACTATCAGATGAATACACACATCACAAAGCAGTAACTGAAAATCATCTCTCCAGTTTTCATTGAAAGATATTTCCTTTCTCACTACAAGCCTCCGGGCGCCACTTAATATCAGTTCACAGATTCCTCAAAGAGAGAGTTTTGAAACTGAGAAACTTAGTGTAAGCTTTAACTCTCTGAAATGAATGCACACGTCAGAGTGCAGTTTCTTGGAACGCTTATTTCTGGGTTTTACCGCCGGATATTACACTTTTGGCCATAGTCTTCAATGCTCTGCAAAATATCACTTTTTCAGTTTTACAGGAACAGTGTTCAAACACTGCCTTATGAGAAAAGAGGTATAACTCCCTGAGTGGAATGCACACGTCACAAAGCAGTTTCTCAGAAAGCTTCTCTCCAGTTTTTATCTGAAGATATCTCTTATTTCTCCGCAGGCCTGAATGTGCTCCCAAATATCCCTTCGTGAATCCATCCATGACGAGTTTCAAAAGTGCATAATAGAAAGAAAGTTTCATCTATGTGAGATGAATAGACCTATCTATCACAAAGCATTTTTACAGAAAGCTTCTTTCAGTTTCTGTCTGAGGATAATTCCTTTTTCACCATAGGTGTCCATATACTCTTAAATGTCCCCTGGTAGCGTTTTCTCAAAATGGATTCCCCAATCCTCTATGAGAAGAAAAGTATAACTCTGTGAGTGGAATGCACACCTCACAAAGCAGCTCCTTGGAAATCCCCTCTCCAGTATCTATCTGAAGATATTTCCGTTTTCACTGTAAGCCTCAAAGCAGTCCTGAGTATTCCTTAGCTGACCAACCTAAATCAGTGTTAGAATACTGCTCAGTGTAAAGAGAAGCTTAACTGTGCGAGTGGACGTCACATGACCTAGAGCAGTTTCACAGAAAGTTTCCTTCTGGTTTTTAATGGAGGGTATTTCTTTTTCAGCATAATCTTAAGAGCATTCCCAAATGTCCTTTCTCAGGTTCCACAGAAACAGTGATTTCAAACTGTTCTTTCCAAGGAATGATTTAACTCTATGAGATGAATACACACATCATGAAGCAGTTACTCCGAAAGCTTCTCTCCAGTTTTCTTCGGAAGACATTTCCTTTCTCAACACAAGCCTCTGGGCACCCATTAATATCCTTTCACAGATTCCTCAAAGCCAGAGTTTCCAACCTGGACATCATAGTGTAAAATTTGACCCTCTGAAATGAGTGCACACGTCAGAGAGCAGTTTCTTGGAACGCTTTTTTCTGTGTTTTATTTCAGGATGTTTAACTTTTCGACATAGTCTTCAATGTGCTGAAAATATCACTTTTTCACTTTTCAGGAACTATGTTCAAACACTGCCTTATGAAAAAGAGGTACAACTCCCTGAGTGAAATGCACACAATACAAAGCATTTTTTCAGAAAACTTCACTCTAGTTTTTATCTGAAGATATTTCCTATTTCCTTACAGGAGTGAATGTGCTCCCGAATGTCCCTTCGCAAAGCCGTCCATGACGCAGTTTCTAACTGCATAGTAGATAGAAAGTTTTACCTATGTGAGATGAATAGACATGACTATCACAAAGCAGTTTCAGAGAAAGCTTCTTTCCAGTTTTTTTCTGAGGATATTTCCTTTTTTTACCATAGCTGTCCATATACTCCCGAATGTCCCCTGTAGCGTTTTCTCCAAATGGTATTCCACAATCCTCTATGAGAAGAAAAGTATAACTCTGCTAGTGGAATGCACACATCACAAAGCAGCTCCTCTGAAATCTTCTCTTCAGTCTCTATCTGAAGATATTTCCGTTTTCACCATAAGCCTCACACGCTCCCGAGTATCCTTTAGGTGACTGACCTAAAACAGTATTACAATACTGCTCAATGAAAACAAAAGCTTAACTGTGTGAGTGAACTTCACGTGACCTAGAGCAGATTCACCAAAAATTTACTTCTGGTTTCTATCGGAGGGTATTTTTTTCTCAGCATATTCTTAAGAGCGTTCTCAAATATCCACTCTCAGATTCCCACAGAAACAGTGATTTCAAACTGCTCTATCCAAAGGATGATTTAATTCTTTGAGATGAATGCACACATCACAAAGTAGTTGCTCCGAAAGACTCTCTCCAGTTCTCAATGGAAGACGTTTCCTTTCTCACCACAAGCCTCCGTGCACCTCTTAATATCCCTACCCAGATTCCTCAAAGACAGAGTTTCCAAACCAGGCAACGTAGTGTAAGCATTAACTCTCTGAAATGAATGCCCACGTCAGAGAACAGTTTCTTTTAACGCTTCTTTCTGGGTTTTATTTCGAGATATGTCACTTTTTGCCATAGTCTTCCTTGCGCTTCAAAATATCACATTTTCAGTTTTGCAGGAACAGTGTTCAAACACTGCCTTCTGAGAAAACAAGTATAACTCCCTGAGTAGCATGATAACATCACAAAGCAGTTAATCAGAAAGCTTCTCTCCAGTTTTTATCTGAAGACACATCCTACTTCCCCGCAGGCCTGAATGTGCTCCCGAATGTCCCTTCGTGAATCCGTCCATGAGGAGTTTCAAAAGTGTGTAATAAAAGAAAATTTCAACTATGTGAGAAGAATAGACATATCTATCACAAAGGAATTCACAGAAAACTTCTTTCCAGTTTTTGTCTGAGAATACTTCCTTTTTCACTATAGCCATCCATATACTCCCGAATGTCTCCTGTTACTGTTTTCTCCAAACGGGATTCCCCAATCCTTTATGAGAAGAAAACTATAACTCTGTGAATGCAATGCACAAGTCACAAAGCAGCTCCTCGGAAATCTTCTCTCCAGTATCTATCTGAAGACATTTCCGTTTTCACCGTAAGCCTCAAAGCACTCCCAAGTATCCCTTAGCTGACTAACCTAAAACTGTTAGAAAACTGCTCAATGAAAACAGAAGCTTAACTGTGCCAGTGGACTTCAGGTGACCTAGAGCAGTTTCACAGAGAGTTTCCTTCTGGTTTTTATCAGATTGTATTTATTTTTCAGCATATTCTTAAGAGCATTCCCAAAAGTACTTTCTCAGGTACCACAGACAGTGATTCAAACTGCTCAATCCAAAGAATGATTAAACCCTATGAAATGAATACACACATCACAAAGCAGTGGCTCCGAATGCTTCTCTCCAGTTTCCATCAGAAGACGTTTCCTTTCTCACCAGAAGCCTCCGGGTGTCACTTAATATCTCTTCACAGATTCCTCAAAGACGGAGTTTCCAAACTGGGCAGCGTGTTGTAAACTTTAACTCTCTGAAATGAATGCACACGTCAGGGAGCAGTTTCCTGTAACGCTTCTTTCTGGGTTTTTTTTAAGGATGTTTCACTTTTCGGCATAGTCTTAAATGCGCTGCAAAATATCACGTTTTCGCTTTACAGGAACAGTGTTCAAACACTGATTTACGAGAAAAGAGGTACAACTGCTTGAGTGGAATGCACACATCACAAAGCAGTTTCTCAGAAAGTTTCTCTCCAGTTTTTTTTTCTGAAGATGTTTTCTATTTCCCCAGAGGCCTGAATGTGCTCCCGATTGTCCCTTCGGGAATCTGTCCATGAAGTAGTTTCAAAACTGCATAATAGAAAGAAAGTTTTATCTATGTGTGATGAATAGATATCTCCCACTACTCCCCAGGCCTGAATGTGCTCCTGAATGCCCCTTCGCGAATCTGTCCATGATGCAGTTTCAAAACTGTGTAATAGAAAGAAAGTTTTATCTATGTGAGATGAATAGACATATCTATCACAAAGTAGTTTCAGAGAACGCTTCTTTCAAGTTTTTTTCTCAGGAAATTTCCTTTTTCACCCTAATCATCCATATACTTCTGAATGTCTCCTAGTAGCGTTTTCTCCAAATGGGATTCCCCAATCCTCTGTGAGAAGAAAGGTATAACTCTGTGATTGGGATGCACATGTTACAAAGCAGCTCATTGGAAATCTTCTCTCCAGTGTCTATCTGAAGACATTTCCGTTTTCACCATTAGCCTCAAAGCACTCCCGAGTATCTCTTAGCTGACTAACCTAAAACAGTGTTAGAATACTGCTCAATGAAAACAGAAGCTTAACTGTGTGAGTGGAATTCATGTGACCTAGAGCAGTTTCACAGAACGTTTGCTTCTGGTTTTTATTGGAGGGTATTACTTTTTCAGCATATTCTTAAGAGTGTTCCCAAATGTCTTTTCTCAGATTCCACAGAAACACTGATTTTAAACTGCTCAATCCAAAGAATGATTTAACTCTACACACATCACAAAGCAGTTGCTCCGAAAGCTTCTCTCCAGTTTTCATCAGAATACGTTTTCTTTCTCACCACATGCCTGCGGGCGCCACTTAATATCCCTTCACAGATTCCTCAAGGACGGAGTTTCCAAACTGAAAAACGTAGTGTAATCTTTAGCTCTCTGAAATGAATGCACACATCAGAGAGCAGTTTCTTGGAACGCTTCTTTCTGTGTTTTATATCCGGATATTTCACTTTTCGCCACAGTCTTCAATGAGATGCAAACTATCACTTTTTCAGTTTTATGGAAACAGTGTTCAAACACTGCCTTATGAGAAAACAAGTATAACTCCCTGAGTGGAATGCACATATCACAAAGTAGTTTCTCAGAAAGCTTCTATCCAATTTTTATGTGAAGATATTTTCTATTTCCCCACAGGCCTGAATGTGCTCCTGAATGTCCCTTCGCGAATCCATCCATGACACATTTTAAAAACTTCATAATAGAAAGAGAGCTTATCTATGTGAGATGAATGGACATATATATCACAAAGCAGTTTCACAGAAAACTTCTTTCCAGTTTTTGTCTGAGGATATTTCCTTTTTCACCATAGCCGTCCATATACTCTCAAATGTCCCCTGGTAGTTTTTTCTCCAAACGGGATTCCCCAATCCTCTATGAAAGAAAAGTATAACCGTGTGAGTGGAATGCACACTTCACAAAGCAGTTCCTCGACAATCATCTCTCCAGTGTCCATCTGAAGGTGATTCCATTTTCACCGTAAGCCTCAAAGCACTCCCGAGTATCCTTTAGCTGTCTAATTTAAAACAGTGTTAGAATACTGCTCAATTTAAACTGAAGCTTAAGTGTGCAAGTGGAATTCTCGTGACCTAGAGCAGTTTCACAGAAAGTTTTCTGCTGGTTTTTATCGTAGGGTATTTATTTTTCAGCATATTCTTAAGAGCATTCGCATATATCCTTTCTCAGGTTCCACAGAAAGAGTGATTTCAAACTGCTCAATCCAAAGAATGATTTAACTCTATGAGAGGAATACACACATTACAAAGCAGTTGTTCCGAAAGCTTCTCTCCAGTTTTCATCAGAAGACGTTTCCTTTCTCACCACAAAACTCCAGGAGCCACTTAATATCCCTTCATAGATTCCTCAAAGACAGAGTTTTAAAACTAGGCAACGTAGTGTAAGCTTTAACACTCTGAAATGAATGCACACGTCAGAGAGCGGTTTCTTGGAATGCGTCTTTCTGGATTTTATTTCAGGATATTTCACTTTTCGCCGTAGTCTTCAATGCACTGAAGAATACCACTTTTTCAACTTTACAAGAACAGTGTTCAAACACTGCCTTATGAGAAAAGAGGTATAACTTCCTGCCTGAAATGCACACATCACAGAGCAGTTTCAGAGAAAGCATCTCTCCACTTTTTATCTGGAGATATTTCCTATTTCCCCACAGGCCTGAATGTGCCTCCGAATGTCTCTCCATGAGTCAGACCATGTCGCAGTTTCAAATGTGTACAATGAAAGAAAGATTCATCTATGTGAGAAAAATAGACATATATATCACAAAGCAGTTTCACAGAACGCTTCTTTCCAGTTTTTCTATGAGGATTTTCCTTTTTCACCCTAGCCATCCATATACTCCCAAATGTCCCCTAGTAGCGTTTCCTCCAAATGGGATTCCCCAATCCTCTATGAGAAGAAAGCTTTCACTCTGTGAGTGGAATGCACACTTCACAAAGCAGCTCATCAGAAAACTTCCCTGCAGTATCTATCTGAAGATATTTCCGTTTTCACCACAAGCCTCAAAGTGCTCCCGAGTATCCCTTAGCTGAGTAATCTAAAACAGTGTTAGAATATGGCTCAGTGAAAGCAGAAGCTTAACTGTGCGAGTGGACTTCAAGTGACCTAGAGCAGTTTCACAGAAAGTTTTCTGTTTTTTATCATAGGGTATTTATTTTTCACCATGTTCTTAAGGGCATTCCCATATATCCTTTCTCAGGTTCCACAGAAACAGTGATTTCAAACTGCTCACTCCAAAGAAAGATTTAACTCTATGAGATGAATACACACATCCCAAAGCAGTTGCTCCAAAAGCTTCTCTCCAGTTTTCAACAGAAGACGTTTCCTTTCTCACCGGAAGCCTCCGGGCGCCACTTAATAACCCTTTACGTATTCCTCAAAGACAGAGTTTTCAAACCAAGCAATGTAGTGTAAGCTTTAAGTCTCTGCAATGAATGCACACGTCAGAGAGCAGTTTCTTGGAATGCATCTTTCTGGATTTCATTTGCGGATATTTCACTTTTCACAATAGTCTTCAAAGTGCTGCAAATTATCACTTTCTCAGTTTACAGGAACAGTGTTCAAACACAGCCTTATGAGAAAAGAGGTATAACTCCCTGAGTGGAATGCACACATCACAAAGTAGTATCTCAGAAAGCTTCTCTCCAGTTTTTATCTGAAGATATTTCCTATTTTCTCACAGGCCTGAATGTACTCCCGAAAGTCCCTTCGCGAATCTGTCCATGACACAGTTTCAAAACTGCCTAATAGAAAAAAAGGTTTATCTATGTGAGATGAATAGACATATCTATCACAGAGCAGTTTCAGAGAACACTTCTTTGCAGTTTTGGTCTGTGGGTACTTCCTTATTCACCATAGCCATCCCTATACTCCTGAATGTCCCCTGGTAGCCTTTTCTCCAAAAGGGATTCCCCAATCCTCTATGAAAAGAAAAGTATATCTCTGTGAGTGGAATGCACACTTCACAAAGCATCTCCTCGGAAATCTTCTCTCCAGTATCTGTCTGAAGATATTTCCGTTTTCACAGTAAGCCCTAAAGTGCTCCCTAGTATCCCTTAGCTGACTAACATAAAACAGTTTTAGAATACTGCTCAATGAAAACAGAAGCATAACTGTGCGAGTGCAATTCACGTGACCTAGAGCAGTTTCACAGAAAGTGTCCTTCTGGTTTTTATCAGAGGGTATTACTTTTTCAGCATATTCTTAAGAGCGTTCCCAAATATCCTTTCTCAGGTTCCACAGAAACAGTGATTTCAAACTGCTAAATCCAAAGAATGATTTAACTCTATGTGATGAATACACACATCACAAAGCAGTTGCTCCTAAAGCTTTTCTCCAGTTTTCATCAAAAGCCGTTTCCTTTCTCACCACAAGTGTCTGAGCGCTGCTTAATATCCCTTCAGATTCCTCAAAGACAGAGTTTCCAAACTGGAAAACGTAGTGTAAGCTTTAACTCTCTGAAATGGATGCACACGTCAGAAGACAGTTTCTTCGAAAGCTTCTTTCTGTGTTTTATTTAAGAACTGTGTTAAAACACTGCATTATGAGAAAAGAGGTATAACTCCATGAGTGGAATGTGCACATCACAAAGCAGTTGCTCAGAAACCTTCTCTCCAGTTTTCATCTGGAGATATTTCCTATTTCCCCACAGGCCTGAATGTGCTCCCGAATGTCCCTTTGCAAATCCGTCCATGATGCTGTTTCAAAACTGCATAATAGAAAGAAAATTTTATCTATATGAGTTGAATAGACATACCTATCACAAAGCAGTTTCAGAGAAAGTTTCTTTTCAGTTTTTGTCTGAGGACATTTCCTTTTTCACCATAGCCATCCATATACTCCCGAATGTCCCCAGGTAGCATTTTCTCCAAATGGGATTCCCCAATCCTGTATGAGAAGAAAAGCATAACTCTGTTGGTGAAATGCACACGTCACAAATCAAATCCTTGGAAATCTTCTCTCCAGTATCTATCTGTAGATATTTCTGTTTTCTCTGTAAGCCTCAAAGCGCTCCCGAGTATCCCTTAGCTGACTAATCTAAGACAGTGTTGCAATGCTACTCAATGAAAATAGAAGCTTAACTGTGTATGTAGAATTCACGTGACCTAGAGCCATTTCACAGAAAGTTTCCTAGTGTTTTTCAGAGGGTATTACCTTTTCAGCATATTCTTAAGAGTATTCGCAAATGTGCTTTCTCAGGTTCCACAGAAACAGTGATTTCAAACTGCTCAATCCAAAGAATAATTTGCTTATTCTGCAATGGGATTCCCCAATCCTCTATGAAAGAAAAGTATAACCCTGTGAGTGGAATGAACACATCACAAAACAGCTCCTCCGAAATCTTCTCTACAGTATCTATCTTATTATTTCCGTTTTCACTGTAAGCCTCAATGCACTCCCGAGTATCACTTAGCTGGCTTACCTAAAACACTGTTAGAATACTGCTCAATTAAAACAGAAGACTAACTGTGTGAGTGGACTTCACGTGACCTAGAGCAGTTTCACAGAAAGTTTCCTTCTGGTTTTTATTGGAGGGTATTACTTTTTCAGCATATTCTTAAGAGTGTTCCCAAATATCCTTTCTCAGTTACCACAGAAACAGTTATTTCAAACTGCTCAATCCAAAGAATTATTTAACTCTATGAGATGAATACACACATCACAAAGCAGTTGCCCTGAAAGCTTCTCTCCAGTTTCCATTGGAAGATGTTTCCTTTCTCACCACAAGCTTCCAGGCGACACTTAATATCCCTTCACAGATACCTCAATACCGAGTTTTCAAACTGGGCAACGTAGTGTAAACCTTACTGCTTTGAAATGAATTCACATGTCAGAGAACAGTTTCTTGGAATGCTTCTTTCTGGGTTTTACTTCAAGATATTTCACTTTTCACCATAGTCTTCAAAGTGCTGAAAAATACCATTTTTTCAATTTTACAGGAACAGTGTTCAAACACTGCCTTATGAGAAAAGAGGTATACCTCCCTGAGTGGAATGCACACATCACAGAGCAGTTTCACAGAAAGCATCTCTCCAGTTTTTATCTGGAGATATTTCCTATTTCCCCACAGGCCTGAAGGTGCCTCTGAAAGTCCCTTCGCAAATCCGTCCACAACACAGTTTTAAATGTGCATAACGAAAGAAGGTTTCATGTATGTGAGATGAATAGACCTATCTATCACAAAGCAGTTTTACAGAAATCTTCTTTCCAGTTTTTGTCTGAGAATACTTCCTTTATACCATAGCCATCCATATGCTCTCGAATGTCCCCGGTAGCTTTTTCTCCAAACCGCATTCCTCAATCCTCTCTGAGAAGAAAAGCATAACTCTGTGAGTGGAATGCACACTTCACAAAACAGCTCCTCGGATATCTTCTCTCCAGTATCTATCTGAAGATATTTCCGCTTTCACCGTAAGCCTCAAAGCACTCCCGTGTATCCATTAGCTGATTAAACTAAAAGAGTGTTAGAATACTACTCAATGAAAACAGAAGCTTCAATGTGCTAGTGGACTTCAAGTGACCTAGAGCAGTTTCACAGTAAGTTTCCTTCTGGTTTTTATCGGAGGGTTTTTCTTTTTCAGCATATTCTTAAGGGCGTTCCCAAATGTCCTTTCTCAGTTTTCACAGAAAGAGTGACTTCAGACTGCTCAATCCAAAGAATAATTTAACTCTATGAGATGAATACACGCATCACAAAGGAGTTGCTCTGAACGATTCTCTCCAGTTTTCATTGGAAGACGTTTCATTTCTCACCACAAGCCTCCAGGCACCACTTAATATCAGTTCACAGATTACTCAAAGACAGAGTTTCCAAACTGTTCAAAGTAATGTAAGCTTTAACACTCTGAAATGAATTCACACGTCAGAGAGCAGTTTCTTGGAATGCTTCTTTTTGGCTTTTATTTCAGGATATTTCACTTTTCACCATAGTCTTCAAAGAGCTAAAGTACCACTTTTTCAATTTTACAGGAACAGTGTTCAAACACTGCCTTGTGGGAAAAGAGGTATAACTCCCTTAGTGGAATGCACACATCACAGAGCAGTTTCACAGAAAACATCTCTCCAGTTTTTATCTGGAGATATTTCCTATTTCTCCACAGGTCTGAAGGTGCCTCTGAAAGTCCCTTCACGAATCTGTCCATGACGCAGTTTCAAATATGCGTAATGAAAGAAAGTTTCATGTATGTGAGATGAATAGACATATCTATCACAAAGCAGTTTCAGAGGATGCTTCTTTCCAGTTTTTGTCTGAGGATTCTTTCTTTTTTACCATAGCCATCCATATACTCTCGAATATCCCCTATTAGCGTTTTCTTCAAACCGCATTCCCCAATCCTCTCTGAGAAGAAAAGCATAACTCTGTGAATGGATTGCACAAGTCACAATATAGTTCCTCGGAAATCTTCTCTCCAGTTTCTATCTGAAGATATTTGCGCGTTCTCTCCAAGGCTCAAAGCGTTCCCGAGTATCACTTAGCTGACTAACTTAAACAGTGTTAGAATACTGTTCAATGAAAACAGAAGCTGGGGCCGGGTGCGGTGGCTCAAGCCTGTAATCCCAGCACTTTGGGAGGCCGAGACGGGCGGATCACGAGGTCAAGAGATCGAGACCATCCTGGCTAACACGGTGAAACCCCGTCTCTACTAAAAAATATGAAAAACTAGCCGGGCGAGGTGGCGGGCGCCTGTAGTCCCAGCTACTCTGGAGGCTGAGGCAGGAGAATGGCATAAACCCAGGAGGCGGAGCTTGCAGTGAGCTGAGATCGGGCCACTGCACTCCAGCCTGGGTGACAGAGCGAGACTCCGTCTCAAAAAAAAAAAAAAAAAAAAAAAAAAGAAAACAGAAGCTAAACTCTGCAAGCGGACTTCATGTGACCTAGAGAAGATTCACAGAAAGTTTCCTTCCGGTTTTTATTGGAGGTTGTTCCTTTTTGAGCATATTCTTAAGAGCGTTTCCTAATATCCTCTCAGGTTCCACAGAAACAGTGATTTCAAAGTTCTCAATCCAAAGAATGATTTTACTCAATGTGATGAATACAAATATCACAAAGCAGTTGCTCCGAAAACTTCTCTCCCGTTTTCACTGGAACACGTTTCCCTTCTCACCACAAGAATCTGGGCACCACTTAATACCACTCACAGATTCTTCAAAGACAGAGTTTACAAACTGGGCAACGTAGTGTAAGCTTTAACTCTCTGAAATGAATTCACACGTCAGAGAGCAGTTTCTTGGAACGCATCTTTCTGGGTTGTATTTCAGGATATTTCACTTTCCGCCATAGTCTTCAATGCCCTGCAAAACATCACTTTTTAAGTTTTACAGGAACAGTGTTCTAACACTGCCTTATGAGAAAACAGGTATATCTCCCTGAGTGGAGTACACACATGACAAAACAGTTTCTCCGAAAGCTTCTCTCCAGTTTTTATCTGTAGATATCTCCTATTTCCCCACAGGCCTCAATGTGCTCCTGAATGTCCCTTCGCGAATCCATCCATGACACAGTTTCAAAACTGCATAATAGAAAGAAAGTTTTATGTGTGTGAGATGAATAGACATATCTATCCTGAGACAGTTTCACAGAAAGCTTCATTTCAGTTTTTGTCTGAGGATATTTCCTTTTTCACCATAGCCGTCCATATACTTCCGAATGTCCCCTGATAGCGTTTTCTCCAAACCACGTTCCCCAATCCTCTCTGTGAAGAAAAGTGTGACTCCGTGAGTGGAATGAACAAGTCACAAAGCAGCTCCTCGGATATCTTCTCTCCAGTATTTATTTGAAGATATTTCCATTTTCACCATAAGTCTCAAAGCGGCCCCGAATAACCCTTAGCTAACTATTCTAAAACAGTGTTAGAATACTACTCAATGAAAACAAAAGCTTACCTGTCCGAGTGGAATTCACGTGACCTAGAGCAGTTTCACAGAAGGTTTCCTTCTGGTTTTTTATGGGAGGGTATTTCTTTTTCACCATATTCTTAAGTGCATTACCAAATGTCATTTCCTAGGTTCCACAGAAACAGTGATTTCTAACTGCTCAATCCAAAGAATGATTCAACTCTATGAGATGAATACACACAGCAAAAAGCAGTTGCTCCGAAAGCTTCTCATCAGTTATCATGTGAAGACTTTTCCTTTCTCACCGGAAGCCTCCGGGCACAACTTAATATCCCTTCACAGATTCCTCAAAGACAGAGTTTCCAAACTGGGCAATGTAATGTAAGCTGTAACTCTCTGAAATGAATGGACACATCAGAGAGCAGTTTCTTGGAACACTTCTTTCTGGGTTTTATTTCAGGATATTTCACTTTTTGCCATTGTCTTCAATGCGCTGCAGAATATCTGTTTTTCAGTTTTACAGGAACAGTGTTCAAACATTGCCTTATGAGAAAAGAGGTATAACTTCCTGAGTGGAATGTACACATCACAAAGCAGTTTCTCAGAAAGCTTCTATCCAGTTTTTGTCAGAAGATACCTCCTATTTCACCACAAGCCTGAATGTGCTCCCGAATGTCCCTTCGCGAATCCCTCTATGACTCAATTTAAAAACTGCCTAATAGAAAGAAAGTTTTATCTATGTGAGACATATAGATATATCTATCACAATGCTTCTTTCACAGAAAGCTGCTTTCCAGTATGTGTCTGAGGATATTTCCTTTTTCACCATAGCCATGCATATATGCCTGAATGTCACCCGGTAGCGTGTATTCCAAATGGGATTCCCCAAACCTCTATGGGAAGAAAAGTGTAACTCTGTGAGTGGAATGAACATGTCACAAAGAAGCTCCTGGAAATCTTCTGTCCAGTTTTTATCTGAAGATAATTCCTTCTTCACTGTAAGCCTCAAAGGGCTCCTGATTATCACTTCGTAGACTAAACAAAAACAGTGTTAGAATACTGCTCAATGAAAACAGAAGCTTAACTGTGCGGGTGGAATTCATGTGACCTAGAGCAGTTTCACAGAAAGATTCCTTTTGGTTTTTATCAGATTGTATTTATTTTTCAGCATATTCTAAAGAACGTTCCCAAAGTCCTTTCTCAGGTTCCACAGAAACCGAGATTTCAAACTGCTCAATCCAAAGTACGATTTACCTCTATGAGATTAATACACACAACACAAAGCAGTTGCTCTGAAAGCTTCTCTCCAGTTATCAACGGAAGACGTTTCTATTCTCACAGCAAACCTCCAGGCAACACTAAATAAACATTCACAGATTCCTCAAAGACAGAGTTTCTAAACTGGTCAACGTTGTGTAAGCTTAAACACTCTGAAATGAATGCATAGGTCAGATAGCAGTTTCTAGGAATGCTTCTTTCTGGTTGTTATTTCAGAATATTTCAATTTTCACAGTCTTCAATGTGCTGCAAACTATCACTTTTTCAGTTTTACAGGAAAAGTGTTCATACACTGCGTTATCAGAAAAGAGGTAACTCCCTGAGTGGAATGCACACATTGCAAAGTTGTTTCTCAGAAAGCTTCTCTCCAGTTTTTATCTGAAGATATCTCCTATTTCCCCACAGGCCTGAATGTACTCCTGAATGTCCCTTCACGAATCTGTCCAAGAAGCAGGTTCAAAAGTGCATAATAGAAAGAAAGTTTTATCTATGTGAATGAATAAACATATCTATCACAAAGCAGTTTCACAGAAAGCTTCTTTCCAGTTTTTGTCTGAGGTTGCTTCCTTTTTCACCATAGCCATCCATGTACTCCCAAATGTCCCCGGTAGCGTTTTCTCCAAACGGGATTCCCCCAATCCTCTATGAAAAGAAAGGTTTAGCTCTGTAAGTGGAATGCACATGTCACAAAGCAGCTACTCGGAAATCTTCTCTCCAATATCTATCTGAAGATATTTCCATTTTCACCGTAAACCTCAAAGTGCTCATGAGTATCCCTTAGCTAACTAACCTAAAACAGTGTTAGAATACTGCTCAATGAAAACAGAAGCTTTACTGTGAGAGTGGACTTCAAGTGACCTAGAATAGTTTCACAGAAAGTTTCCTCCTGGTTTTTATCAGAGGGTATTTCGTTTTCAGCATATTCTTAAGAGCGTTCCCAAATGTGGTTTCTCAGGTTCCACAGAAACACTGATTTCAAACTGCTCAATCCAAAGAATGACTAAACTCTATGAGATGAATACACACATCACAAAGCAGTTGCTCTGAAAGTTTCTCTCCAGTTTTAATCGGAAGATATTTCCTTTCTCACGACAAGCCTCCGGGCAACACTTAATATCTCTTCACAGATTCCTCAAAGACCGAGTTTTCAAACTGTGCAATGTATTGTAATCTTTAACTCTCCGAAATGAATGCACACGTCAGAGAGCAGTTTCTTGGAACGCTTATTTCTGAGTTTTATTTCAGGATATTTCACCTCTCACCATAGTCTTCAATGCTTTGCAAAATATCACATTTTCAGTTTTACAAGAACAGTGTTCAAACTTTGTCTTATGAGAAAACAGGTATAACTCCTTGAGTGGAATGCACATATCACAAAGCAGTTTCTCAGAAAGCTTCTCTTCAGTTTTTATCTGAAGATATCCCCTATTTCCCCTCAGGCCGGAATTTTCTCCAAAGTGTCGCTTCGCGAATCTGTCCATGACGTAGTTTCAAAACTGTGTAATAGAAACAAAGTTTTATCTTCATGAAATGAATAGACAGGGGGCGGAGCAAGAAGGCCGATAAGAACAGCTCCAGTCTCCAACTCCCAGCGCGAGTGACATAGAAGACCGGTCATTTTTGCATTTTCAACTCAGGTACTGGGTTCATCTCCCTGGGGAGTGCCAGACGATGGGTGCTGGTCAGCTGCTGCAGCCCGACCAGCGAGAGCTGAAGTAGGGCGAGGCATCGCCTCACCTGGGAAGCGCAAGGGGGAAGGGAATCCCTTTTCCTAGCCAGGGGAACCGAGACACAACACGTGGAAAATCGGGTAACTCCCATCCCAATACTGCGCCTCAAGCCAACAGGCACACCAGGAGATCATATCCCACACCTGGCCGGGAGGGTCCCACGCCCACAGAGCCTCCCTCATTGCTAGCACAGCAGTCTGCGATATCGCGGCAAGGTAGCAACGAGGCTGGGGGAGGGGCGCCCGCCATTGCTGAGGCTTAAGTAGGTAAACAAAGCTGATGGGAAGCTCGAACTGGGTGGAGCGCACAGCAGCTCAAGAAAAGCTTCCTGTCTCTGTAGACTCCACCTCTGGGGACAGGGCACAGTAAACAATAACAAAAACAGCAGAAACCTCTGCAGACGCAAACGACTCTGTCTGACAGCTTTGAAGAGAGCAGTGGATCTCCCAACACGGAGGTTGAGATCTGAGAAGGGACAGACTGCCCGGCTCAAGTGGGTCCCTGAACCCTGAGTAGCCTAACTGGGAGACATCCCACACTAGGGGCAGTCTGACACCACACACCTCACAGGGTGTAGTACACCCCTGAGAGGAAGCCTCCAAAGCAAGAATCAGACAGGTACACTTGCTGGTCAGCAATATTCTATCTTCTGCAGCCTCTGCTGCTGATACCCAGGCAAACAGGGTCTGGAGTGGACCTCAAGCAATCTCCAACAGACCTACAGCTGAGGGTCCTGACTGTTAGAAGGAAAACTATCAAACATGACGGATACATACACCAAAACCTCATCAGTACATCACCATCATCAAAGACCAGAGGCAGATAAAACCACAAAGATGGGGAAAAAGCAGGGCAGAAAAGCTGGAAATTCAAAAAATAAGAGCGCATCTGCCCCGGCAAAGGAGCGCAGCTCATCGCCAGCAACGGATCAAAGCTGGATGGAGAATGACTTTGACGAGATGAGAGAAGAAGGCTTCAGTCCATCAAACTTCTCAGAGCTAAAGGAGGAATTACGTACCCAGCGCAAAGAAACTAAAAATCTTGAAAAAAAAGTGGAAGAATTGATGGCTAGAGTAATTAATGCAGAGAAGGTCATAAACGAAATGAAAGAGATGAAAACCATGACACGAGAAATACGTGACAAATGCACAAGCTTCAGTAACCGACTCGATCAACTGGAAGAAAGAGTTTCAGCGATTGAGGATCAAATGAATGAAACGAAGCGAGAAGAGAAACCAAAAGAAAAAAGAAGAAAAAGAAAGGAACAAAGCCTGCAAGAAGTATGGGATTATGTAAAAAGACCAAATCTACGTCTGATTGGGGTGCCTGAAAGTGAGGGGGAAGATGGAACCAAGTTGGAAAACACTCTTCAGGATATCATCCAGGAGAACTTCCCCAACCTAGTAGGGCAGGCCAACATTCAAATCCAGGATATACAGAGAACGCCACAAAGATACTCCTCGAGAAGAGCAACTCCAAGACATATAATTGCCAGATTCACCAAAGTTGAAATGAAGGAAAAAATCTTAAGGGCAGCCAGAGAGAAAGGTCGGGTTACCCACAAAGGGAAGCCTATCAGACTAACAGCAGATCTCTCGGCAGAAACTCTCCAAGCCAGAAGAGAGTGGGGGCCAATATTCAACATTCTTCAAGAAAAGAATTTTCAACCCAGAATTTCATATCCAGCCAAACTAACTTTCATAAGTGAAGGAGAAATAAAATCCTTTTCAGATAAGCAAAAGCTTAGAGACTTTGTCACCACTAGGCCTGCCTTACAAGAGACCCTGAAGGAAGCACTCAACGTGGAAAGGAACAGCAGGTACCAGCCATTGCAAAAACATGCCAAAATGTAAAGACCATCGAGACTAGGAAGAAACTGCAACTAATGAGCAAAATAACCAGTTAATATCATAATGGCAGGATCAAGTTCACACATAACAATCTTAACCTAAAATGTAAATGGACTAAATGCTCCAATTAAAAGACACAGACTGGCAAACTGGATAAAGAGTCAAGACCCATCAGTCTGCTGTATTCAGGAAACCCATCTCACACGCAGAGACATACATAGGCTCAAAATAAAGGGATGGAGGAAGATTTACCAAGCAAATGGAGAACAAAAAAAAAGCAGGGGTTGCAATACTAGTCTCTGATAAAACAGACTTTAAACCATCAAAGATCAAAAGAGACAAAGAAGGCCATTACATAATGGTAAAGGGATCAATTCAACAGGAAGAGCTAACTACCCTAAATATATATGCACCCAATAGAGGAGCACCCAGATTCATAAAGCACGTCCTTGGAGACTTACAAAGAGACTTAGACTCCCATACAATAATAATGGGAGACTTCAACACTCCACTGTCAACATTAGAAAGATCAACGAGACAGAAAGTTAACAAGGATATCCAGGAATTGAACTCATCTCTGCAGCAAGCAGACCTAATAGACATCTATAGAACTCTCCACCCCAAATCAACAGAATATACATTCTTCTCAGCACCACATCGTACTTACTCCAAAATCGACCACGTAATTGGAAGTAAAGCACTCCTCAGCAAATGTACAAGAACAGAAATTATAACAAACTGTCTCTCATACCACAGTGCATTCAAACTAGAACTCAGGACTAAGAAACTCAATCAAAACCGCTCAACTACATGGAAACTGAACAACCTGCTCCTGAATGACTACTGGGTACATAACGAAATGAAGGCAGAAATAAAGATGTTCTTTGAAACCAATGAGAACAAAGATACTACATACCAGAATCTCTGGGACATATTTAAAGCAGTGTGTAGAGGGAAATTTATAGCACTAAATGCCCACAAGAGAAAGCAGGAAAGGTCTAAAATTGACACTCTAACATCGCAATTAAAAGAACTAGAGAAGCAAGAGCAAACACATTCGAAAGCTAACAGAAGGCAAGAAATAACTAAGATCAGAGCAGAACTGAAGGAGATAGAGACACAAAAAACCCTCCAAAAAATCAATGAATCCAGGAGTTGGTTTTCTGAAAAGATCAACAAAATTGACAGACCAGTAGCAAGACTAATAAAGAAGAAAAGAGAGAAGAATCAAATCGACGCAATTAAAAATGATAAAGGGGATATCACCACCGACCCCACAGAAATACAAACTACCATCAGAGAATACTATAAACACCTCTACGCAATTAAACTGGAAAATCTAGAAGAAATGGATAATTTCCTGGACACTTACACTCTTCCAAGACTAAACCAGGAAGAAGTTGAATCCCTGAATTGACCAATTGCAGGCTCTAAAATTGAGGCAATAATTAATAGTCTACCAACCAAAAGAAGTCCAGGACCAGATGGATTCACAGCTGAATTCTACCAGAGGTACAAGGAGGAAAACAAGGAGGAGTTGGTACCATTCCTTCTGAAACTATTCCAATCAATAGAAAAAGAGGGAATCCTCCCTAACTCATTTTATGAGGCCAACATCATCCTGATACCAAAGCCTGGCAGAGACACAACAAAAAAAGAGAATTTTAGACCAATATCCCTGATGAACATCGATGCAAAAATCCTCAATAAAATACTGGCAAGCCGGATTCAGCAACGCATCAAAAAGCTTATCCACCATGATCAAGTGGGCTTCATCCCTGGGATGCAAGGCTGTTTTAACATTCACAAATCAATTAACATAATCCAGCATATAAACAGAACCAAAGACAAGAACCTCGTGATTATCTCAATAGATGCAGAAAAGGCTTTTGACAAAAATTCAACAGCCCTTCATGCTAAAAACGCTCAATAAATTCGGTATTGATGGAATGTACCTCAAAATAATAAGAGCTATTTATGACAAACCCACAGCCAATATCATACTGAATGGGCAAAAACTGGAAAAATTCCCTTTGAAAACTGGCACAAGACAGGGATGCCCTCTCTCAACACTCCTATTCAACATAGTGTTGGAAGTTCTGGCTAGGGCAATTAGGCAAGAGAAAGAAATCAAGGGTATTCAGTTAGGAAACGAAGAAGTCAAATTGTCCCTGTTTGCAGATGACATGATTGTATATTTAGAAAACCCCATTGTCTCAGCCCAAAATCTCCTTAAGCTGATAAGGAACTTCAGCAAAGTCTCAGGATAGAAAATTAATGTGCAAAAATCACAAGCATTCTTATACACCAGTAACAGACAAACAGAGAGCCAAATCAGGAATGAACTTCCATTCACAATTGCTTCAAAGAGAATAAAATACCTAGGAATCCAACTTACAAGGGATGTAAAGGACCTCTTCAAGGAGAACTACAAACCACTGCTCAGTGAAATAAAAGAGGACACAAACAAATGGAAGAACATACCATGCTCATGGATAGGAAGAATCAATATCGTGAAAATGGCCATACTGCCCAAGGTAATTTATAGATTCAATGCCATCCCCATCAAGCTACCAATGAGTTTCTTCACAGAATTGGAAAAAACTGCTTTAAAGTTCATATGGAACCAAAAAAGAGCCCGCATCTCCAAGACAATCCTAAGTCAAAAGAACAAAGCTGGAGGCATCACGCTACCTGACTTCAAACTATACTACAAGGCTACAGTCACCAAAACAGCATGGTCCTGGTACCAAAACAGAGATATAGACCAAAGGAACAGAACAGAGTCCTCAGAAATAATACCACACATCTACAGCCATCTGATCTTTGACAAACCTGAGAGAAACAAGAAATGGGGAAAGGATTCCCTGTTTAATAAATGGTGCTGGGAAAATTGGCTAGCCATAAGTAGAAAGCTGAAACTGGATCCTTTCCTTACTCCTTATATGAAAATTAATTCAAGATGGATTAGAGACTTAAATGTTAGACCTAATACCATAAAAATCCTAGAGGAAAACCTAGGTAGCACCATTCAGGACATAGGCATGGGTAAAACTTCATGTCCAAAACACCAAAAGCAACGGCAGCAAAAGCCAAAATTGACAAATGGGATCTCATTAAACTAAAGAGCTTCTGCACAGCAAAAGAAACTACCATCAGAGTGAACAGGCAACCTACAGAATGGGAGAAAATTTTTGCAATCTACTCATCTGACAAAGGGCTAATATCCAGAACCTACAAAGAACTCAAACAAATTTACAAGAAAAAAACAAACAACCCCATCGAAAAGTGGGCAAAGGATATGAACAGACATTTCTCAAAAGAAGACATTCATACAGCCAACAGACACATGAAAAAATGCTCATCATCACTGGCCATCAGAGAAATGCAAATCAAAACCACAATGAGATACCATCTCACACCAGTTAGAATGGTGATCATTAAAAAGTCTGGAAACAACAGGTGCTGGAGAGGATGTGGAGAAATAGGAACACTTTTACACTGTTGGTGGGATTGTAAACTAGTTCAACCATTATGGAAAACAGTATGGCGATTCCTCAAGGATCTAGAACTAGATGTACCATATGACCCAGCCATCCCATTACTGGGTATATACCCAAAGGATTATAAATTATGCTGCTGTAAAGACACATGCACACATATGTTTATTGCGGCACTATTCACAATAGCAAAGACTTGGAATCAACCCAAATGTCTATCAGTGACAGATTGGATTAAGAAAATGTGGCACATATACACCATGGAATACTATGCAGTCATAAAAGAGGATGAGTTTGTGTCCTTTGTAGGGACATGGATGCAGCTGGAAACCATCATTCTTAGCAAACTATCAGAAGAACAGAAAACCAAACACCTCATGTTCTCACTCATAGGTGGGAACTGAACAATGAGATCACTTGGACTCGGGAAGGGGAACATCACACACCGGGGCCTATCATGGGGTTGGCGGAGGCGGGAGGGATTGCATTGGGAGTTATACCTGTTGTAAATGACGAGTTGATGAGTGCTGACGAGTTGATGGGTGCAGCACACCCACATGGCACAAGTATACATATGTAACAAACCTGCACGTTATGCACATGTACCCTAGAACTTAAAGTATAATAATAATAAATAAATTTAAAAAAATAACCATGCTAACTTGATAAAAAAAATGAATAGACATATCTATCACAAAGCAGTTTCGCAGAAAACTTCTTTCCAGTTTTTGTCTGAGGACACTTGCTTTTTCACCATAGCCTTCCATACACTGCCAAATGTCCCCTATTAAAGTTTTCTCCAAATGGAATTCCCCAATCCTCTATGAGAAGAAAAGTATAACTCTGTAAGTGTAATGAACATGTCACAAAGCAGCTCCTCAGAAATCTTCTCTCCAGTATCTATCTGAAGATGTTTCCATTTTCACCGTAAGCCTCAATGCGCTCCCGAGTATCACTTAGCTGACTAACCTAAAACAGTGTTAGAACACTGCTCAACGAAAACGGAAGCTTAACTGTGCAAGTGGAATTCAGGTGACCGAAGCACTTTCACCGAAAGTTTCCTTATGGTTTTTATCGGAGGATATTACTCTTTCAGCATATTCTTAAGAGCGTTCCCAAATGTCCTTTCTCAGGTTCCACAGAAACAGTGATTTCAAACTGCTCAATCCAAAGAATGATTTTTCTCTATGAGATGAATACACACATCACAAAGCAGTTACTCCGAAAGCTTCTCTCCAGTTTTCATCGGAAGACGATTCCTTTCTCACCACAAGCTTCCCGGTGCCACTTAATATCTCTTCAGAGATTCCTCAAAGATAGAGTTTCTAAACTGGGCAATGTAGTGCAAGCTTTAACACTGTGAAATGAATGCACACATCAGAGAGTAGTTTCTTCGAACGCTTCTTTCTGGGTTTTATTTCAGGATATTTCACCTTTTGAATTACTCTTCAATGCGCTGCGAAATATCTCATTTTTGGTGTTACAGAAACAGTGTTCAAGCACTGTATTATGAGAAAAGAGGTATAACTCCCTGAGTGGAAACACACATGACAAAGCAGTTTCTCAGAAAACTTCTCTATAGTTTTTATCTGGAGATATTTCCTATTTCGCCACAGGCCTGAATGTGCTCCCGAATGTCCCTTCGCGAATCCATCCATGACGCAGTTTAAAAACTGCGTGACAGAAAGAAAGTTTTATCTATGTGAGATGAATAGATATATCTATCACAAAGCAGTTTCACAGAAAAGTTCTTTCTAGTATTTTTCTGAGGATACTCCCTTGTTCACCATAGATGTCCTTAAACTCCCGAATGACCCTGATAGCTTTTTCTCCAAACAGTAGTCCTGAGTCCTCTAAGAGAGGAAAACTGTACCTCTGTGAGTGGAATGCACATGTCAAAATGTATCTCCTCGGAAATCTTCTCTCCATTATCCATCTGAAAATATTTCCGTTTTCACTGTAAGCCTCAAAGCGTTCTTGACTATCCCTTAGCTGGCAAACCTAAAATACTGTTATAATACTGCTCAATTAAAACAGAACCTTAAATGTGCGAGTGGAATTCACATGACCTAGAGCAGTTTCATAGAAAGATTCCTACTGATTTTTATCAGAGGGTATTTATTTTTCAGCATATTCTTAAGAGCGTTCCCAAATGTCTTTTCTCAGGTTCCACAGAAACAATGATTTCAAACTGCTCAATCCAAAGAATGATTCAACTCCATGAGATGAATACACACACCACAAAGCAGTAGCTCCGAAAGATTTTCTCCAGTTTCCATTGGAAGACGTTTCCTTTCTCACCAGAAGCCTATGGGCACCACTTAATATCCCTTCACAGATTCCTCAAAAACAGAGATTCCTAACTGGGCATCGTAGTGCAAGCTTTAACTCTCTGAAATGAATGCACACGTCAGAGAGCAGTTTCTGGAATGCATCTTTCTGGGTTTTATTTCAGGATATTTCACTTTTCGCCATAGTTTTCAATGCGCTGCAAAATATCACTTTTTCAGTTATACAGGAACAGTGTTCAAACACTACCTTATGAGAAAAGAGGTATAACTCCCTGAGTGGAATGCACAGATTACAAAGTAGTTTCTCAGAAAGCTTCTCTCCAGTTTTTATCTGAAGATATCTCCTATTTCTCTACAGGCCTGAATGTGCTCCCGAATGTCCCTTCATGAATCCGTCCATGATGCAGTTTCAAAACTGCGTAATAGAAAGACAGTTTTCTGTATGTAGGAGGAATAAACATATCTATCACAAACCAGTTTCACAGAAAGCTTCTTTCCAGTTTTTTTCTGAGGTTACTTCCTTTTTCACCATAGCCATCTATATACTACTGAATGCCCCTGGTGGCTTTTTCTATAAATGGGGTTCCCCAATCCTCTATGTAAAGAAAAGTATAACTCTGTGAGTGGAATGCAAAGATCACAAAGCAGCTCTTCGGAAATCTTCTCTCCAGTATCTGTCTGAAGTTATTTCCCTTTTCACCATAAGCCTCAAATCACTCCCGAGTATCCCTTAGCTGACTAACCTAAAACAGTGTTAGAATACTGCTCAATGAAAACAGAAGCTTAACTGTGCGAGTGGACTTCACGTGACCTAGAGCACTTTCACAGAAAGTTTCCTTCTGGTTTTTATCCCGGGGTTTTTATTTTTCAGCATATTCTTAAGAGCGTTCCCAAATGTCCTTTTTCAGGTTCCACAGAAACAGTGATTTCAAACTGCTCAATCCAAAGAATGATTTATCTCTGTGAGATGAATACACACATCACAAAGTAGTTGCTCCGAAAGCTTCTCTCCAGTTTTCTTCAGAAGACGTTTCCTTTCTCACCACAAGACTCTGGGTGCCACTTAATATCCCTTCTCAGATTCCTCAAAGACAGAGTTTCCAAACCGGTCAACGTAGTGTAAGCTTTAACTCTCTGAAATGAAGGCACACGTCATAGAGCAGTTTCTTGGAACGCTCTTTCTGGACTTTATTTCCCAATGTGTCAGTTTTTGCAATAGTCTTCTTTATGCTGCAAAATGTCACTCTTTCAGTTTTACAGGAACGGTTTTGAAACACTGTCTTATGAGAAAGGAGGTATAACTCCCTGAGTGGAATGAACACATCACAAAGCAGTTTCTCAGAAAGCTTCTCTCCAGATTGTATCTGATGATATTTCCTATTTCCCCTCAGACATGGATGGGCTCCCGAATGTCCCTTCGATAATCCATCCATGACCCTGTTTCAAAACAGTGTAATAGAAAAAAAGTTTTATCTATGTAAGATGAATAGACATATGTATCGCAAAGCAGTTTCACAGAAAGCTTCTTTCCAGTTTCTGTCTGAGGATTCTTCCTTTTTCACCATAGCCGTCCATATACTCCCCAATATACCCTGGTAGCCTTTCTCCAAAAGGGATTTCCCAATCTTATATGAGAAGAAAAGTATAACTCTGTGAGTGGAATGCACACTTCACAAAGCAGCAACTCAGAAATCTCTCCAGGATCTATCTGCAGATATTCCCGTTTGCACCACAAGCCTCAAAGCGCTCCCGAGTATCCCTTAGCTGACTACACCTAAAATAATGTTAGAATACTGCACAATGAAAACAGAAGCTTAACTGTTTCAGTGGACTTCACTTGACCTAGAGCAGTTTCACAGTAAGATTCCTTCTGGTTTTTACTGGAGGATATTACTTTTTCAGTATATTCTTAAGAGCATTCTGAAATGTAATTCTCAGGTTCCTCAGAAACACTGATTTCAAATTGCTGAATCCAAAGAATGATTTAAGTCTATGAGGTGAATACACACAACACAAAGCAGTTGCTTCCAAAGTTTCTCTCCAGTTTTCATTGGAAGATGTTTCCTTTCTCACCACAAGCCTCAGGCACCACTTAATATCCAGTCACAGATTCTTTTAAGACAGAGTTTCCAAACTGGGCAACGTAGTGTAAGCTTTAACTCTCTGAAATGAATGTACACGTCAGGGAGAAGTTTCTTGGAATGATTCTTTCAGGGATTTATTTCCGGATATTTCACTTTTCCCCATAGTCTTCAATTCACTGCAAAATATCACTTCTTCAGTTTTACCGGAACAGTGTTCAAAGACTGCCTTCTGAGAAAAGAAATATAACTCCCTGAGAGGAATGCACACATCACAAAACAGTTTCTCAGAAATCTTCTCCCAGTTTTTATCTGAAGATTCCTCCTTTTTCCCCACAGGCCTGAATGTGCTCCCATATGTCCCTTCGTTAATACATCCATGACGCAGTTTCAAAACTGCATAATAGAAAGAAAGTTTTATCTATGTGAGATGAATAGACATCTATCACAAAACAGTTTCACAGAAAGCTTCTTTCCAGTTTTTCTCTGCGGATATTTCCTTTTTCAGCATAGCCATGCATGTACTCCTGAATGTCCCATAGCAGGCTTTACTCCAAACGGGATACCGCAATCCTCTATGAGAAGAAGAGTATAACTCTGTGATTATAATGCATGCATCACAAAGTCGTTCCTTGGAAATCTTCTCTCCAGTGTCTATCTGAAGATATTTCCGTTTTCACCATAAGTCTCAAAGCGCTCCCGAGTATCCCTTAGCTGACTAACATAAAACAGTGTTAGAATACTGAACAATGAAAACAGAAGCTTTACTGTGTGAGTGGACTTCATGTGACATAGAACAGATTCACAGAAAGTTTCCTTTTGGTTTTTATTGGAGGGTATATGTTTTTCAGCATATTCTTAAGAGCATTCCCAAATGTCCTTTCTCAGGTTTCACAGAAACAGTGATTTCAAACTGCTCAATCAAAAGAATGATTTAACTTTATGAGATGAATACACTCAACTGAAAGCAGTAGCTCTGAAGGCTTCTCTCCAGTTTTAATTGGTAGACGTTTCCTTTCTCACCAGAAGTCTCTGGGCGCCACGTAATATCCCTTCACAGATTCCTGAAAGACAGAGTTTCCAAGCTGAGCAATGTAGTGTAAGCTTTAACTCTCTGAAATGAATGTACTCGTCAGAGAGCAGTTTCTTCAAATGCTTCCTTCTGGGTTTTATTACTGGATATTTCGCTTTTCGCCATAGTCTTGAATGCGCTGCAAAATATCACTTTTTCAGTTTTACAGGACAGTGTTAGAACACTGTCTTAAGAGAAAAGAGGTATAACTCCCTGAGTGCAATGCATACGTCACAAAGAAGTTTCTCATAAAGCTTTTCTCCAGTTTTATCTGAAGATATCTCCTATTTCCCCACAGGCCAGAATGTGCTCCTGAATGTCCCTATGTTAATCTGTCCATGACGCAGTGTCAAATCTGCGTAATGAAATAAAGTTTCATCTATGTGAGATGAATAGACATCTCTATAAAAAAGCAGTTGTACAGAAAGCTTCTTTCCATTTTTTTTCTTTGGATACTTCCTTTTTTACTGTAGCCATCCATACACTCCCGAATGTCCCCTGGTAACATTATCTCCAAACGGGATTCCCCAATCCTCTAGGATAAGAAAAGTATAACTCTGTGAGTGCAATGCCCACATCACAAAGCAGTTTCTCAGGAAGCTTCTCTCCAGTTTTCATCTAGAGATATTTCCTATTTCCCCACAAGCCTGAATATGCTTTTGAAAGTCCCTTCACGAATCCATCCATGACGCAGTTTCAAAACTGCGTAATAGAAAGAAAGTTTTATCTATGTGAGATGAACAGACATATCTATCACAAAGCAGATTCAGAGAAAGCTTCTTTCTGGTTTTTGCTTGAGGATACTTCCTTTTTCACCATAGCCATCCATATGATCCCGAATGTCCTCTGGTAGCGTTTTCTCCAAACAGCATTCCCCAATCGTCTATGAGAAGAAAGGTAGAACTCTGTGAGTGGAATGCAGACGTCAAAAAGCAGCTCCTTGGAAATCTTCTCTCCAGTATCTATCCGAAGATATTTCCATTACCCCTTAAGCCTCAAAGTGCTCCTGAGTGTCCCTTAGCTGACTAACCTAAAACAGTGTTAGAATATGGCTCAACGAAAACAGAAACTTAACTGTGTGAGGGGAATTCACGTGATGTAGAGCAGTTTCACAGAAAGTTTCCCTCTGTTTTTTTTGAAGGGTTTTTATTTTTCAACATATTCTTAAGGGCTTACCCAAAGGTTTTTTCTCAGGTTCCACAGAAACAGTGATTTCAAACTGATCAACCCAAAGAATGATTTAACTCTATGAGATGAATACACACATCACAAAGCTGTTGCTCTGAAAGCTTCTTTTCAGTTTTCATCTGAAGACGTTTCCTTTCTCACCACAAGCTTCCAGGCGCCACTTAATATCCCTTCCCAAATTCCTCAAAGACAGAGTATCCAAACTGGGCAATGTAGTGTAAGCTTTAACTCTCTGAAATTAATGCACACATCAGAGAGCAGTTTCTTGGAACGCTTCTTTCTGTGTTTTATTTGAGGATATTTCACTTTTCACCACAGTCTTCAAAGCGATGAAAATATCACTTTTTCAGTTCTACAGGAATAGTGTTCAAACACTGCCTTATGAGAAAAGAGGTATAACACCGTGAGTGGAAAGCAAACATCACAAAGCAGTTTCTCAGAAAGCTTCTCTATGCTTTTTATCTGGAGATATGTCCTATTTCCCCAGAAGCCTGAATGTGTTCCTGAATGTCCCTTCGTGAATCCATCCATGATGCAGCTTCAAAGCTGTGTAATAGAAAGAAAGTTGTATCTATGGGAATTGCATAGACATATCTGTCACAAAGCAGTTTCAGAGAAATCTTCTTTCCAGTTTTTGTCTGAGATACTTCCTTTTTCACCATAGCCATCCATATACTCCAGAATGCCCCCTGGTAGCTTTTTCTCTAAACGGGATTACCTAATCCTCTATGAGAAGAAAGGTATAACTCTGTGAGGTAAATCATTCTTTGGATTGAGCAGTTTGAAATCACTGTTTCTGTGGAACCTGAGAAAGGACATTTGGGAACGCTCTTACGAATATGCTGAAAAAGAAATACCCTACGATAAAAACCAGAAGGAAACTTTCTGTGAAATTGATCTAAGTCACGTGATTTCCACTCTCACAGTTAAGCTTCTGTTTTCAATGAGCAGTATTCTACACTGTTTTAGGTTAATCAGCTAAGGGATACTTGGGAGCACTTTGAGGCTTACAGTGAAAACGAAAATATCTTCAGATATATACTGGAGAGAAGACTTTCGACCAGCTGCATTTTGATGTCTACATTCCACTCACAGAATTTTACATTTCTTTTCTGAGAGGATTGAGGAATCCCGTTTGGAGAAAACGCTACCAGGGGACATTCAGGAGCATGTGGACTGCTATGGTGAAAAAAGAAGTATCCTCAGACGAAAACTGGAAAGAAGCTTTCTGTGAATTGGTTTGTGAGAGATATAGCTATTCATCTTACATAGATGAAACCCTCTTTCTATTATGCACTTTTGAAACTTGTCATGGACGGATTAGCTAAGGGGTACTCGAGAGCACATTCAGGCCTGTGGGGAAAAAGGAGATATCTTCAGATAAAAACTGGACAGTAGCTTTCTGTGAAACTGCTTAGTGATGTGTGCATTCCACTCAGGGAGTTATACCTCTTTTCTCATAAGGCAGTCTTTGAACACTGTTCCTGTAAAACTGAAAAAGTGATATTTTGCAGCACATTGAAAACTATGGCGAAAAGTGAAATATCCTGAAATAAAACCCAGAAAGAAGCGTTCCAAGAATCTGTTCTCTGACGTGTGCATTCATTTCGGAGAGTTAAAGTTTACACTACTTCGCCCAGTTAAGCTACCTTTTTCATTGAGCAGTATTCTAACACTGTTTTAGGTTAGTCAGCTAAGGAATACTCAGGAGCGCTTTGAGGCTTATGGTGAAAATGGAAATATCTTCAGATAGATACTAGAGAGAAGATTTTGAGGAGCTGCTTTGTGACGTGTGCATTCCACTCACAGAGCTATACTTTTCTTCTCATAGAGAATTGGGAAATCCCGTTTGGAGAAAAGCTACCAGGAGGCATTTGGGAGTATATGGACGGCTATGGTGAAAAACAAAATATCCTCAGACAAAAACTGTAAAGAAGCTTTTAGCGAATCTGCTTTGTGATAGATATGTCTATTAATCTCACATAGATAAAACTTTCTTCCTATTACGCAGTATTGAAAATGCATGATGGATGGATTAAAGGAGGAACATTCGGGAGCACATTCAGGCCTGTGGGGAAATAGGAGATATCTTCAGATAAAACTGGAGAGAAGTTTTCTCAGAAACTGCCTTGTGATGTGTGCATTCCACTCAGGGAGTTATACCTCTTTTCTCATAAGGCAGTGTTTGAACACTGTTCCTGTAAAACTGAAAAAGTGATAATTTGCAGCGCATTGAAGACTCTGGCTAAAAGTGAAATACCCGGAAATAAAACCCAGAAAGAAGCATTTCAAGAAACTGCTCTCTGATGTGTGCATTCATTTCAGAGAGTTAAAGCTTACACTACGTTGCCCAGTTTGGAAAGTCTGTCTTTGAGGAATCTGGGAAGGTGTATTATGTGGCACCCAGAGGCTTGTCATGAGGAAGGATATGTCTTCCGATGAAAACTGGAGAGAAACGTTCGGAGCAACTGCTTTGTGATGTGTATATTCATCTCATAGAGTTAAGTCTTTCTTTGGATTGAGCAGTTTGAAATCAATGTTTCTGTGGAACCTGAGAAAGGACATTTGGGAACGGTCTTAAGAATATGTTGCAAAAGAAATACCCTCCAATAAAAACCAGAAGGAAACTTTCTGTGAAACTACTCTAGGTCATGTGAAGTCCACTCGCACAGTTTAGCTTCTGTTTTCATTGAGCAGTATTCTAACACTGTTTTAGGTTAGACAGCTAAGGGATACTCGGGATCGCTTTGAGGCTTATGGTGAAAATGCATGTATCTTCAGATAGACACTGGAGAGAAGATTTCCGACGAGATACTTTTTGACTTCTGTATTCCACTCACAGAGTTATACATTTCTTCTCATAGAGCATTCAGGAATCCTGTTTGGAGAAAAAGTTACCAGGGGGCATTCGGGAGTATATGGATGGCTGTGGTGAAAAACGAAGTAACCACAGACAAAAACTGGAAAGAAGCTTTCAGTGAAACTGCTTTGTGATAGAAATGTTTTCAAACTGCATCTTGGACTGATCTGCGAAGGAACATTTGGGAGGACATTCAGGCCTGTGGGGAAATAGGAGATATCTTCAGATAAAACCTGCAGAGAAGCTTTCTGAGAAACTGCTTCATGATGTGTTCATTCCACTGAGGGAGTTATCTTTTTCTGATAAGGCAGTGTTTGAACACTTTTCCTGTAAAACTGAAAAAGTGATAGTTTGCATTGCATTGAAGACTGTGGCAAAAAGTGAAATATCCCGAAATGAAAACCAGAAAAAAGCGTTCGAAGAAACTGCTCTCTGACGTGTGCATTCATTTCAGAGAGTTTAAGCTTACACTACGTTGATCAGTTTAGAAACTCTATCTTTGAGGAAATCTGTGAAGGGTTATTAAGTGGTGTCCAGAGGCTTGCTTTGAGAAAAGAAACGTCTTCCGAGGAAAACTGGAGAGAAGCTTTGGGAGCAACTGCTTGTGATGTGTGAATTTATCTCATAGAAGTAAATCATACATTGCATTGAGCAGTTTGAAATTTCCGTTTCTGTGGAACCTGAGAAAAGATATTTAGGAAAGCCCGTTAGAATATGCTGAATAAAATACCCTCCGAGAAAAACCAGAAGGAAACTTTCTGTGAAACTGCTCTAGGTCACGTGATTTCCACTCGTACATTTAAGCCTCTGTTTTCATTGAGCAGTATTCTAACACTGTTTTTGTTTAGTCTGCGAAGTGATAATCGCGAGCGCTTTGAGGCTTACGTTGAGGAAGGAAATATCTTCAGATACAAATGGAAGAGAAGATTTCCAAGAAGCTTCTTTGTGACATGTGCATTCCAATCACAGAGTTACACTTTTGTTCTCATAGAAGTTTGGGGAATCCCATTTGGAATAAACACTACCAGGTGACATTCAGGTGTATATGCACGGCTGTGGTGAAAAAGGAAATATTCTCAGACAGACACTGGAAAGAAGCTTTCTGTGAAAAAAGCTTTGTGATAGATATAACTATACATCTCACAGAGATAAAACTTTGATTCTACTACGCAGTTTTGAAATTGAGTCATAGAGGGATTCGCGAAGAGACATTTGGGAGTACATTCAGGCTTGTGGGGAAATTGGAGATATCTTCAGACAAAAACTGGACAGAAGCTTTCTGAGAAACTGATTGTGATGTGTGCATTTCACTCAGGAAGTTATACCTCTTTTCTCATAAGGCAATGTTTGAACACTGTTCCTGTAAAAATGAAAAAGTGATATTTTGCAGTGCGTTGAAGTCTAGGGCAAAAAATGAAATATGCTGAAATAAAACCGAGAAAGAAGTGTTCCAAGAAACTGCACTCTGACGTGTGCATTCATTTCAGAGAGATAAAGCTTACATTACATTGCCCAGTTTGGAAACGCTGTCTTTGCGGAATCTGTGAAGGGACATTAAGTGGTGCCCGGAGGCTTGTGGTGAGAAAGGAAAACTCTTCCAATGAAAATTAGAGAGAAGATTTTGGAGCAACTGCTTTGTCATGTGTGTATTCATCTCATAGAGTTAAATCATTCTTTGGATTGTGGAGTTTGAAATCACTGTTTCTGTGGAACCTGAGGAAGGATATTTGGGAACACTCGAAAGGATATGCTGAAAAAGGAATACCTTCAAATGAAAAACAGAAGGAAACTTTCTGTGAATATTCTTTAGGTCACGTGAAGTCCACTTGAAGAGTTAAGCTTCTGCTTTCATTGAGCAGTATTCAAACACTGTTTTAGGTAAGCCAGCTAAGGAATACTTGGGTGTGCTTTGAGGCTTACGGTGAAAACGGAAATAATAAGATAGATACTGTAGAGAAGATTTCCGAGGAGATGTTTTGTGACGTGTTCATTCCACTCACAGGGTCATACTTTTCTTTCATAGAGGACTGCGGTATCCCATTTGCAGAATAAGCTACCGGGAGACATTTGGGAGTACATGGACGGTTATGTTGAAAAAGGAAGTATCCTCAGAAAAAAACTGGAAAGAAGCTTTCAGTAAAACTGCTTTGTGATAGATATGTCTATTCATCTCATATAGATGAAACTTTCTTTCTATACCCAGATTTGAAACTGTGTCATGGACGGATTTGCGAAGGGACATTCTGAGGCACATTCAGGCCTGTGGGGAAATAGGAAATATCTCCAGATAAAAACTGGAGAGATGCTTTCTGTGATACTGCTCTGTGATGTGTGCATTTCACTTAGGTTGTTATACCTCTTTTCTCATAAGGCAGTGTTTTAACACTGTTCCTGTAAAATTGAAAAAGTGGTATTTTTCATCGCTTTGAAGACTATGGTGAAAACTGAAATATCCTGAAATAAAACACAGAAAGAAGCGTTCCAAGAATCTGCTCTCTGATGTGTGCATTCATTTCAGAGTGTTAAAGCTTACAGTATTGTCCCCAGTTTGGAAACTCTGTCTTTGAGAAATCTGTGAAGGGATATTAAGGGGTACCAGGAGGCTTGTGGTGAAAAGGAAACATATTCCGAAGAAAACTGGAGAGAAGCTTTTGGAGAAACTGCTTTGTGATGTGTGTATTCATCTCATAGAATTAAATCATTCTTTGAATTGTACAGTTTGAAATCACTGTTTCTGTGGAAACTGAGAAAGAATATTTGGGAACACTCTTAAGAATATGCTGTAAAAGAAATACCCTCTGATAAAAACCAGAAGGAAACTTTCTGAGAAACTGCTCTAGGTCACGTGAAGTCCACTCACACAGTTAAGCTGCTGTTTTCATTGAGCAGTATTCTAACACTCTTTTAGGTTAGTCAGTTAAGGGATACTCGGGAGCACTTTGAGGCTTACAGTGAAAACGGAATTACCTTCAGATAGATACTGGAGAGAACATTTCCGAGGAAGTGCTTTGTGAAGGGTGCATTCCACTCACAGGGTTATACTTTTCTTTCATAGAGGATTGGAGAATCCAGTTTGGAGAAAACACTACCAGGGGATATTTGTGTATATATGGATGGTCATGGTAAAAAAGGAAGTGTCCTCAGAGAAAAACTGGAAAGAAACATTCTCAGAAACTGCTTTGTGTTAGATATGTCTACTCACCTCACATAGATAAAACTTTCTTTCTATTACACAGTTTGGAAACTGCGTCATGGACGGATTCGGGAAGGGACTTTCGGGAGCACATTCAGGCCTGTGGGGAAATACGAGATATCTTCAGAGACAAACTGAAGAGAAGCTTTCACAGAAACTGCTTTGTGATGAGTGCATTCCACTCAGGGAGTTATACCTCTTTTCCCATAAGGCAGTGCATAGGATCAGCATTCTATGACTGATCTCTGATGTGTGCATTCATTTCAGAGAGTTAAAACTTACCCTACGTTGCCCAGTTTGGAAACTTAGTCTTTGAGGAATACGTTAAGGGATATTAAGTGGAGCCTGGAGGCTTCTGGTGAGAAAGGAAACGTGTTCTGATGACCACTGCGGGAAATTTTGGAGCAACTGCTTTGTGATGTGTGTATTCATCTCATATAGTTAAATAATTTTGGATTGAGCAATTTGAAATCACTGTTTCTGTGGAACCAGAGAGAAGACATTTGGGAACGCTCTTAAGAATATGCTGAAAAAGTAATACCCTCTGATAAAAACCAGAAGGAAACTCTCTGTGAAACTGCTCTAGGTCACGTGAAATTCACACGTTGAGTTAAGCTTCTGTTTTCATTTAGCAGTATTTTAACACTATTTTAGGTTAGTCATCTAAGGGATATTCGGGAGCACTTTGAGGATTATGGTGAAAACGGAAATATCTTCAGAATGATACTCTAGAGAAGATTGCTGAGGAGCTGTTCTTTGACGTGTGCATTCCACTCACAGAGTTACACCTTTCTTCTAATAGAGGATTCGGGAATCCAGTTTGGAGAAAATGCTACCAGGTGACATTTGGAAGTATATGGATGGCTATGGTGAAAAAGGAAGTATCCTCAGGCAAAAACTGGAAAGAAGCATTCTCTGAAACTGCTTTGTGATAGATATGTCTATTCATCTCCCATATATAAAGCTTTCTTTCTTTTATGCCATTTTGACACTGAGTCTTGGATGGATTCGCGAAGGGACATTTGGGAGCACATTCAGGACTGTGGGGAAAAAGGAGCTATTTCCAGATAAAAACAGGAGGGAAGCTTTCTGAGAAACAATTTTGTGATCTGCACATTCCACTCAGGGAGTTTTACCTCTTTTCTCATAAGGCACTGTTTGAACACTGTTCCTGTAAAACTGAAAAAGTGATATTTGACAGTGCATTGAAGACTATGATGAAAAGTGAAATATCCAGAAATAAAACCCAGAAAGAACCATTCTACGAAACTGCTCTCCAACGTGCACATTCACTTCAGAGAGTTAAAGCTTAGACTACGTTGCCCAGTTAGGAAACTTTGTCTTTGAGGAATCTGTGAAGGGATATTTAGTGGCATCCATAGGCTTCTGGTGAGAAAGGAAACGTCTTTGGATGGAAACTGGAAAAAGCTTTCAGAGCAACTGCTTTGTGATGTGTGTATTCATCTCATAGAGTTAAATCATTCTTTGGATAAAGAAGTTTGAAATCACTGTTTCTGTGGAACCTGAGAAAGGACATTTGGGAATGCACTTTGAGGCTTACATTGAAAATGGAAATATCTTCAGATAGATACTGGAGAGAAGATTTCTGAGGAGATGCTTTGTGACGTGTGCATTCCACTCCCACAGTGAAACCTTTCTTCTCATAGAGGATTGAGGCATCCCGTTTGGAGAAAACGCTACCAGGGGACATTCGAGGGTATATGCATGGTGATAGTGAAAAAGGAAGTATCTTCCCACAGAAAGTGGAAAGAAGCTTTCTGTGAAACTGCTTTGTGATAGATATGTCTATTCCTCTCACATAGATAAAACTTTCTTTCTATTATGCAGTTTTGAAACTGCATATGAGACGGATTCATGAAGGGACATTCAGGAGCACATTCAGGCTTCTAGGGAATATGGAAATATCTCCAGATAAAAAGTGGAGAGAGGCTTTCTGAGAAACTGCTTTGTGATGTGTGCATTCCACTCAGGGACTTATACCTCATTTCTCATAATGTAGTGTTTGAACACTGTTCCTGTAAAACTGAAAAAGTGATATTTTGCAGTGCATTGAAGTCTATGGAAAAAAGTGAAATATCCGGAAATAAAACCCAGAAAGAAGCATTCCCAGAAACTGCTCTCTGACGTGTGCATTCATTTCAGAGAGTTAAAGCTGACACTACGTTGCCCAGTTTGGAAACACTGTCTTTGAGAAATTGGTGAAGGGATATTAAGTGGTGCCTGGAGGCTTGTGGTGAGAAAGGAAACGTCTTCTGATGAAAACTGGAAAGAAGCTTTCAGAGCAACTGCTTTGTGATGTGTGTATTCATTTCATAGAGTTAAATTATTCCATGGATTGAGCAGTTTGAAATAACTGTTTCTGTGGAAGCTGAAAGGGAAATTTGGGAACACTCTTAAGAATATGCTGAAAAAGAAAAACCCTCCGATAAAAACTAGAATGAAACTTTCTGTGAAACTACTCTAGGTCACATGCATTCCACTTGTACAGTTAAGCTTATGTTTTCATTGAGCAGTGTTCTAACACTGTTTTAGGTTAGTCGGCTAAGGGACACTCGGGAGTGCTTTGAGGACATTTGGAACGCTCTTAAGAATATACTGAAAAAGAAATACTCTCCGATAAAAACCAGATGGAAACTTTCTGTGATACTGGAGAGATGATTTCCGAGGAGCTGCTTTTGATGTGCACATTCCACTCACAGAGATATACTTTTCTTTTCTGAGAGGATTGGGGAATACCGTTTGGATAAAATGCTACCAAGGGGCATTCGGGAGTATATGGACGGCTACGGTGATAAAGGAAGTATCCTCAGACAAAAACTGGAAAGAAGCTTTCTGTGAAACTGCTTTGTGATATAAATGTCTATTCATCTCACATAGATAAAACTCTCTTTCTTTTATGGATTTTTTATACTGCATTGCGTACGGGTTCACGAAGAGACATTCGGGATCACATTCAGGCCTGTGGGGAAATTGGAAATATCTTCAGGTAAAGGCTGGAGAGAAGTTTCTGAGAAACTGCTTTGTGATGTCTGCATTCCACTCAGAGAGTTTTACTTCTTTTCTCATAATACAGTGACTGAACACTGTTCTTATACAACTGAAAAAGTGATATGTTGCAGCACAAGGAAGACTATGGCAAAAAGTGACATATCCGAAAATAAAACCCAGAAAGAAGGGTTCCAAAAACTGCTCTCTGACGTGTGCATTCATTTCAGAGAGTTAAAGCTTACACTATGATGCTCGGTTTGGAAACTCTGTCTTAGAGGAATCTGGTAAGGGATATTAAGTGGCGCCCAGAGACTTGTGGTGAGAAAGGAAATGTCTTCCAATGAAAACTGGAGAGAAGCTTTTGGAGCAACTGCTTTGTGATGTGTCTATTCATCTAATAGAGTTAAATCATTCTTTGGAGTGAGGAGTTTGAAATCACTGTTTCTGTGGAACCTGAGAAAGGATATTTGGGAACGCTCTTAAGAATATGCTGAAAAAGAAAAACCCTGCGATTTAAACCAGAAGGAATCTTTCTGTGAAACTGCTCTAGGTCACGTGAAGTCCACTCGCACAGTTAAGCTTCTGTTTTCATTGACCAGTATTCTAACACTGTTTTAGGTTAGTCAGCTAAGGGGTACTTGGGAGCGCTTTAAGGCTTATGGCGAAAACGGAAATATGTTCCGATAGTTACTGGAGAGAAGATTTCAGTGGAGCTGCTTTGTAATGTGTGCATTCCAGTCACAGAGTTATACCTTTCTTCTCATGGAGCGTTGGGGAATCCCGTTTGGAGAATAAGGTACCATGTGCCATTTGAGAGTATATGGATGGCTATGGTGAAAAAGCAAGTATCATCAGACAAAAACTGGAAAGAAGTTTTCTGTGAAATTGCTCTGTGATAGATATGTATATTCGTCTAACATAGATAAAATTTTCCTTCTAATATTCAGTTTTGAAACTACATCATGGACGGATACACGAAGGGACATTCAGGAGCACATTCAGGACTATGGGGAAATGGAAAATATCTCCAGACAAAAACTGGAGAGAAGTTTTCTGAGAAACTAGTTTGTGATGTGTACATTCCGTTGAGGGAGTCATACCTCTTTTCTCATAAGTCAGTGATTAAACACTGTTCCCATAAAACTGAAAAAGTGATATTTTGCAATGCATTCAAGACAAGGGTGAACAGTTAAATCTCCAGAAATAAAACGCAGAAAGAAGCTCTCCAAGAAACTGCTCTCTGACGTGTGCATTCATTTCAGAGGGTTAAAGCTGACACTACGTTGCCCAGTTAGGAAACTCTGTCTTTGAGGAATCTGTGAAGGGATATGAAGTGACCCCCGGAGGCTTGTGGTGAGAAAGGAAACGTTTTCCGATGGAAACTGGAGAGTAGGTTTCGGCGCAACTGCTTTGTGATGTGTATATTCATCTCATAGAGTTAAATCATACTTTGGATTGATCAGTTTTAAATTACTGTTTCTATGGAAACTGAGAAAGGACTTTTGGGAAGGCTCTTAAGAATATGCTGAAAAAAAAAATCCTCCAATAAAAACCAGAAGGAAACTTTCTGTGAAACTGCTCTAGTTCACGTGAAGTCCACTCACAATTAATCTTCTGTTTTGATTGAGCAGTATTCTAACACTGTTTAAGTTAGTCAGCTAAGGGATACTCGGGAGAACTTTGAGGCATATATTGAAAACGAAAATATTTTCAGATAGATAATGGAGAGAAGATTTCTGAGGAGTTGCTTTGTGATGTGTGCATTCCACTCACAGAGTTATACTTTTCTTCTCATAGAGGATTGGGGAATCCTGTTCGAAGAAAATGCTACCAGGGGACGCTTGAGAGTATATGGACGGCTATGGTGAAAAAGGAAGTATCCTCAGACAAAAACTGTAAAGAAACTTTCTGTGAAACTGCTTTGTGATAGATATGTCTATTAGTCTCACATAGATAAAACCTTCTTTCTTTTACACAGTTTTAAAACTGCGTCATGGACGGATTCGCGAAGGGACATTTGGGGCACATTCAGGCCTGTGGTGAAATAGGAAATATCTTCAGACAAAAATGGGAGAGAAGCTTTCTGAAAAACTGCTTTATGATGTGTGCATTCCACTCAAGGTGTTATACCTCTTTTCTCATAAGGCACTCTTTGACAGTGTTCCTGTAAAACGGAAAAAGTGATAATTTGCAGCACCTTGAAGACTATGGCAAAAAGTGAAATATCTGGAAACAAAACATAGAAAGAAGCATTCCAAGGAACTGCTCTCTGACGTGTACATTCATTTCAGAGAGTTAAAGCTTCCACTACATTGCCCAGTTTAGAAACTCTGTCTTTGAGGAATCTGTTAAGGGATATTTAGTGGCACCTGGAGGCCTCTGGTGAGAAAGGAAACGTCTTCTGATGAAAACTGAAGAGAAGCTTTTGGAGCATCTGCTTCGTGTTGTGTGTGTTCATCTCATAGAGTTAAATCATTCTTTGGCTTGAGAAGTTTGAAATCACTGTTTCTCTGGAACGTGAGAAAGGACATTTGGGAATGCTCTTAAGAATATGCTGAAAATATGATACCCTGCGATAAAAACCAGAAGGAAACTTTCTGTGAAACTGCTCTAGGTCACGAGAATCACAAGAATTCCACTCGCACACTTAAGCTTCTGTTTTTGTTGAGCAGTATTCTAACACTGTTTTTGATTAGTCAGCTAAGGGATACTCGGGAGCGCTTCGAGGCTTATGATGAAAACGAATTACTTCAGATAGATACTGGAGAGAAGATTTCCGAGGAAGTGCTTTGTGAAGTGTGCATTCCACTCACATGGTTACACTTTTCTTTCATAGAGGATTGGGGAATTCCATTTGGAGAAAAAGCAACCAGGGACATTCTGGAGTATATGGATGGCTATGGTGAAAAAGGAAGTATCCTCAGACAAAAACTGGAAAGAAGGTTTCTGTGAAACTGCTTTGTGATAGATATGTCTATTCATCTCCCATTGATAAAACTTTATATTATGCAATTTTGAAACTGCATCATGGACGGATTTGAGAAGGGACATTCGGGAACACATTCAGGCCTGTGGGGAAATAGGAAATATCTTCAGATAAAAATTGAAGAGAATCTTTCTGAGAAACTACTTTGTGATGTGTGCATTCCACTCAGGGTACTATACCTCTTTTCTCAAAAGGCAGTGTTTGAACACTGTGCCTGTAAAACGGAAAAAGTGATATTTTGAAGTGCATTGAATAATGGCGAATAGTGAAATATCCTGAAATAAAACCTGGAAAGAAGCATTCCTAGAAACTACTCTCTGACGTGTGCATTCATTTCAGAGAGCTAAAGATTATACTACATTCCCCAGTTTGGAAACTCTGTCCTGGAGGAATCTGTGAAGGGCTACTAAGTGGTGCCCAGAGGATTGTGGTGAGAAAGGAAACGTCTTCCAGTGAAAACTGGAGAGAAGCTTTCTGAGAAACTGCTTTGTGATGTGTGCATTCCACTCAGGGAGTTTTACCTCTTTCCTCATAAGACAGTGTTTGAACACTGTTCCTGTAAAACTGAAAATGTGATATTTTGCAGCACAAGGAAGACTATGGCGAAAAGTGACATATCCCAAAATAAAACGCAGAATGAAGCATTCCAAGAAACTGCTCTCTAACGTGTGCATTCAGTTCAGATAGTTAAAGCATAGACTACGTTGCCCGGTTTGGAAACTCTGTCTTTGAGGAATCATTGAAGGGATAGTGAGTGGCACTCGGAGGCTTGTGTTGAGAAAGGAAACGACTTCCAATGAAAATTGGTGCGAAGCTTTCGGAGCAACTGCCTTGTGATGTGTGTGTTCATCTCATAGAGTTAAATCATTCTTTTAATTGAGCAGTTTGAAACCACTGTTTCTGTGGAACCTTAGAAAGGACATTTGGGAACGCTCTCAAGAATATGCTGAAAAGGAAATACTCTCTGATAAAACCCGGAAGGAAACTTTTTGTGAAACTGCTCTAGGTCACGTGAAGTCCACTCAAAGAGTTAAGCTTCTGTTATCATTGAGCAGTGTTCTAATACTGTTTTAGGATAGGCAGCTAAGGGATAATCGGGTGCCCATTGAGTCTTATGGTGAAAAAGGAAATATCTTCAGAAAGATACTGGAGAGATTATTTCTGACCAGCTGCTTTGTGACGTCTGCATTCCACTTACAGAATTTTACATTTCTTCTCTTAGAGGATTGGGGAACCCCGTTTGGAGAAAATGCTACCTGGGGACACTTGGGAGAGTGGATGGGTATGGTGAAAAAGTAAATCTCCTCAGACAAAACCTAGAAAAAATCTTTCTGTGAAACTGCTTTGTGATAGATATGTCTATTCATCTCACTTAGATAAAACTTTCTTTCTATTACCCAGTTTTGAGACTGTCATGGACGGATTCGTGAAGGGACATTTGGGAGCACATTCAGGCCTGCGGGGAAATAGGAGATATCTTCAGATAAAAACTGGAGACAAGCTTTCTGAGAAACTGCTTTGTGATATATGCATTCCACTCAGGGAGTTAAACCTCTTTTCTCATAAGGCAGTGTTTGAACACTGTTCCTGTGAAACTGAAAAAGTGATATTTTGCACCTCATTGAAGAGTGTGGTGAAAAGAGAAATATCCTGAAATAAAATGCAGAAAGAACTGTTCCAAGAAACTGCTCTCTGACGTGTGCACTCATTTCAGAGAGTTACAGCTTATACTATGTTCCCCAGTTTGGAAACTCTGTCTTTGAGGAATCTGGAAAGGGATATTAAGTGGCACCCTGAGGCTTGCTGTGAGAAAGGAAACGTCTTCCGATGAAAACTGGAGAGAAGATTTTGAAGTAACCTCTTTGTGATGTGTGTATTCATCTCATAGAGTTAAATCATTCTTTGGATTGAGCAGTTTGAAATCACTGTGTCTGTGGAACCTGAGAAAGGACATTTGGGAATGCTCTTAAGAATATGCTGAAAAAGAAATACCCTCCAATAAAAAGCAGAAGGCAACCTTCTGTGAAACTGCTCTAGGTCACGTGCATTCCACTGGCACAGTTAAGCTTCTGTTTCTTTGACGAGTATTTTAACACTGTTTTAGGTTAGTCAGCTAAAGGATACTCGGGAGCGCTTTCAGGCTTACAGTGAAAAGGGAAATATCTTCAGATAGATATTGGAGAGAAGATTTCCGAGGAGCTGCTTTGTGACGAGTGCATTCCACTGACAGAGTTAAAACTTTCTTCTCATAGAAAATTGAGAAATCTCTTTTGGAAAAAAGATACCAGGGCACATTCGGGGGTATATGGATGACTATCATGAAAAAGGAAGTGTCCTCAGAGAAAAACTGAAAAGAAGCATTCTCTGAAACTGCTTTGTGATAGATATGTCTATTCATCTCACATAGATAAGACTTTCTTTTTATTACACAGTTTTGAAACTGCTTAATGGACGGATTTGCGAAGGGACATTCGGGAGCACATTCGCCGTTGAGGTTAAAGAGGATATATCTTCAGATAAATACTGGAGAGAAGCTTTCTGAGGAACTGTGTTGTGATGTGTACATTCCACAATGCGTTATACCCTTTTACTCATAGCAATGTTTGAGCACAGTTCCTGTAAAACTGAAAAAGTAATATTTTGCAGCACATTGAAGACTATGGCAAAAAGTGAAATATCCGAATATAAAAACTAGAAAGAAACGTTCCAAGAAACTGCTCTCTGACGTGTGCATTCATTTCAGAGAGTTAAAACTTACACTATGTTGCCCAGTTTGGAAACTCTGTCTTTGAGGAAACTGGGAAGGGATATTAAGTAGTGCCCGGAGGCTTGCAGTGAGAAAGGAAACGTCTTTCGATGAAAATTGGAGAGAAGCTTTTGCAGCAAGTGCTTTGTCATGTGTATATTCATCTCACAGAGTTAAATCATGCTTTGGATCGAGCAGTTTGAAATCACTGTTTCTGTGGAACCTGAGAAAGGACATTTTGGAACGCCCTTAAGAATATGCTGAAAGAGTAATACCCTCTGATAAAAACCAGAAAGAAACTGTCTGTGAAACTGTTCTAAGTCACGTGAATTCCATTCACACAGTTAAGCTTCTGTTATCATTGAGCAGTATTCTAACACAGTTTTAGGTTAGTCAGCTAAGGGATACTCGGGAGTGCTTTGAGGCTTACAGTGAAAACGGAAATATCTTCAGATAGATACCGGAGAGAATATTTCTGAGGAACTGCTTTCTGACGTGTGAATTACACTCACAGAGTTATACTTTTCTTTGGAGAATGAAAGGATATTTGGGAAAGCTCTTAAGAATTTTCTGAAAAAGAAATACCCTCTGATAAGAACCAGAAGGAAACTTTCTCAGAAACTGCTCTAGGTCACGTGACATCCACTCGCACTATTAAGCTTCTGTTTTCATTGAGTAGTATTCCAACACTGTTTTAGGTTAGTCAGTCAAGGGATACTAGGAAGTGCTTTGAGGCTTACAGTGAAAATGGAAGTATCTTCAGATAGTTACTGGAGAGAAGATTTCCGAGGATCTGCTTCATGACGTGTGCATTCCCCTCAGGGAGTTGAACCTCTTTTCTCATAAGGCAGTGTTTGAACACTGTTTCTGTGAAACTGAAAAGGTGATACTTTGCAGTGCATTGAAGACTGTGGCAAGAAGTGAAAAACATTGTTATATAACTCAGAAAGAAGCGTTCCAAGACACTGCTCTCTGACGTGTGCACTCATTTCAGAGAGTTAAAGCTTACACTACATTGCCAAGTTTGGAAACTCTGTCTTTGAGGAATCTGTGAGGGGATATTTAGTGGCACCTGGAGGATTGTGGTGAGAAAGGAAACGTCTTATGTGGATAACTGGAGAGAGTCTTTCAGAGCAAGTGCTTTGTGATGTGTGTATTCATCTCAAAGAGTTAAATCATCCTTTTGATTGAGCAGTTTGAAATCACTGTTTCTGTGGAACCTGAGAACGGTCCTTTGAAAACGCTCCTAAGAATATGCTGAGAAAGAAATTTCCTCCGATAGAAACCAGAAGGAAACTTTCTGTGAATCTGCTCTAGGTCACATGAAGTTCACTTGCACAGTTAAGCTTCTGTTTTCATTGAGCAGTATTCTGGGAGCTTGTGAGGCTTATGGTGAAAACGGAAATATCTGCAGATAGGTACTGGAGAGAAGATTTCAGAGGAGGTGCTTTGTGATGTGTGCATTCCACTCACAGAGTTATAGTTTTCTTCTCATAGAGGATTGGGGAATCCTGTTTGGAGAAAATGCTACTGGGGGACATTCGGGAGTATATGAATGGCTATGGTGAAAAAGGAAGTATCCTCAGAAAAAAACTGGAAAGAAGCCTGCAACGAAACAGCTTTGTGATAGACATGTCTATTCATCTCACATAGATAAGTCTTTCTTCCAATTACGCAGTTTTGAAACGGCGTCATGGACGGTTTTGTGAAGGGACACAGGCTTGAGTGGAAAAAGGAGATATCTTCAGATAAAAACTGGAGAGAAGCTTTCTGAGAAACTGATTTGCAATGTGTTCATTCCACTCAGGGAGTTATACCTCTTTTCTCATAAGGCACTGTTGAACACTGTTCCAGTAAAAGTGAAAAAGTGATATTTTGCAGTGCATTGAAGCCTGGCAAAAAGTGAAATATCCTGAAATAAAACCCAGAAAGAAGCGTTCCAAGAAACTGTTCTCTGACGTGTGCAAGCATTTTAGAGAGTTAAAGCTTACACTACGTTGCCAAGTAACAAAACTGTGTCTTGGACGAATCTGTGAAGGGATATAAAGTGGCTGCCAGAGGCTTCTGGTGAGAAAGGAAACGTCTTCCAATGAAAACTAGAGAGAAGCTTTCAGAGCAACTGCTTTGTGATGTGTGTATTTATCTCATGGAGTTAAATCATCCTTTGGATTGAGCAGTTTGAAATCACTGTTTCTGTGGAACCTGAGAAAGGATATTTGGGAACACTCTTAATAATATTCTGAAAAAGTAATACCCTCTGATAAAAACCAGAAGGAAACGTTCTGTGAAGCTGTTCTATGTCATGTGAAGTCCACTCGCACACTTAAGCCTCTGTTTTCGTTGAGCAGTATTCTAACATTGTTTTAGGTTAGTCAGCTAAGGGATACTTGGGAGCACTTTGAGGCTTACGTTGAAAATGGAAATACCTTCAGATGGATACTGGAGAGAAGATTTCTGAGGAACTGCTTTGTGAAATGTGCATTCCACTCACAGGATTACACTTCTCTTTCTGGAGGATTTTGGAATCCCGTTTGGAGAAAAAGCTATCAGGGGACATTTGGGAGTATTTGGACGGCTATATTGAAAAAGGAATTATCCTCAGACAAAAACTGGAAACAAACTTTCAGTGAAACTGCTTTGTCACAGATACGTCTGTTCATCTCACATGGATAAAACTCCCTTTCTTTACGCAGTTTTGAAACTGCGTCTTGGACGGATTCGGGAAGGGACATTCGGGAGCACATTCAGGCCTGTGGGGAAAAACGAGATATCTTCAGATAAAAACTGGAGACAAGCTTTCTGAGAAACTACTTTTTGATATGTGCATTCCTCTCACGGAGTTATACTTCTTCTCTCAGAAGGCAGTGATTGAACACTATTCCTGTAAATCTGAAAAAGTGATATTTTGAAGCACATTGAAGACTGTGGTGAAAAGTGAAATATCCTGAAATAAAACCCAGCAAAAAGCGTTAAAATAAACTGCTCTCCGACGTGTGCATTAACTTCAGAGAGTTAAAGCTTACACTACGTTGCCCAGTTTGGAAACTCTGTCTTTGAGAAATCAGTGAAGGGATATTCAGTGGCGCCCAGAGGCTTGTGGTGAGAAAGGAAACCTCTTCTGATGAAAACTAGAGAGAAGCCTTCAGAGCAACTGCTTTGAGTTGTGTGTATTCATCTCATTGAGTTAAATCATTCTTTGGATTCAGCAGTTTGAAATCACTCTTTCTGTGGAATCTGAGAAAGGACATTTGGGAACGCTGTTAAGAATATGCTGAAAAACAAATACCCTCTGATAAAAACCAGAAGGAAACTTTCTGTGAAACTACTCTAGGTCAGGTGAAGTCCACTCACACAGATAAGCTTGTGTTTACATTGTGCAGTATTCTAACACTGTTTTAGGTTCGTCAGCTAAGGGATACTCAGGAGCACTTTGACGCTTATGGTGAAATCAGAAATATCTTCAGGTAGATACCAGAGAGAAGATTTCTGAAGAGCTGCTTTGTGACATGTGCATTCCACTCACAGAGTTATGCTTTTCTTCTCATAGAAAATTGAGGAATCCCACTTGAAGGAAATGCTACCAAGGGACATTCAGGAGTACATGGACGGCCATGGTGAAAAAGGAAGTATCCTCAGACAAAAACTGGAAAGAAGGTTTCTGTGAAACTGCTTTGTGATAGATATGTCTATGCATCTCACATAGATAAAACTTTCCCGAAGAGTCATTCGGGAGCACATTCAGGCATGTGGGGAAGTAGGAAATATCTCCAGATAAAACCAGAGAGAAGCTTTCAGAGAAACTGCTTTGTGAAGTGTGCATTCCACTCAGGGAGTTATACCTCTTTTCTCAAAAGGCAGTGTTTGAATACTGTTCCTGTAAAACGGAAAAAGTGACATTTGAAGCACATTGAAGACTATGGCAAAAAGTGAAATATCTGGAAATAAATCCCAGAAAGAAGCGTTCCTAGAAACTGCTCCATGACATGTGCATTCATTTCAGAGAGTTAAAGCGTACCCTACTTTGCTCAATTTGGAAGCTCTGTCTTTGAAGAATCTGTGAAGGGATATTAAGTGGCGTCCGGATTCTTGTGGTGAGAAAGGAAACGTCTTCCGATGAAAACTGGAGAGAAACTTTCAGAGCAACTGCTTTGAGATGTGTATATTCATCTCATAGAGTTAAGTCATTCTTTGGAATGAGCAGTTTGAAATCACTGTTTCTGTGGAATCTGAGAAAGGAACATTTGGGAGCGCTCTTAAGAATATGCTGAAAGAAAATACCCTCCGATAAAAACCAGAAGGAAACATCTGTGAAACTGCTCTAGTTCACGTGAAGCCCACTCGCACAGTTAAGGTTTTATTTTCATTGAGCAGTATTCTAACACTTTTAAAGGTTAGTCAGCTAAGGGACAGTCGGGAGTGCTTTGAGGCATACGGTGAAAATGGAAATATCTTCAGATAGATACTGGGGAGAAGATTTTCGAGGATCTGCTTTGTGACGTTTGCATTCCACTCACAGAGTGAAACCTTTTTTCTCATAGAGCATTGCGGTATCTCGTTTGTAGAAAATGCTACCGGGAGACATTCAGGAGTATATGGATGGCTATCGTGAAAAAGCAAGTATCCTCAGAGAAAAACTGGAAAGAAGCATTCTCTCAAACTGCTTTGTGATAGATATGTCTATTCATCTCACATAGATAAAACTTACTTTCTATTACACAGGTTTTGAAAGTGCATCATGGATGGATTCGCAAGGGGACATTCGGGAGCACATTGAGGCCTGTGGGGAAATAGGAGATATCTTCAGATAAAAACTGGAGAGGAGCTTTCTGAGAAACGCTTTGTGTTGTACGCATTCCAGTCAGGGTGTTATACCTCTTTTCTCATAAGGCAGTGGTTGAACACTGTTTCTGTAAAACTGAGAAAGTGATATTTTGCAGTTCATTGAAGACTATTGTGAAAAGTGAAATATCCTGAAATAAAACCCAGAAAGATGCATTCCAAGAAACTGCTCTCTGACATTTGGATTCATTTCAGAGAATTAAAGCTTACACTACGTTGCCCAGTTTGGGAACTCTGTCTTTGAAGAATCTGTGAAAGTATAGTAAGTGGCGACCGGAGGCTTGTGATGAGAAAGGAAACGTCTTTGGATGAAAACTAGAGAGAATCTTTTGGAGCAATGGCTTTGTGCTGTGCGTAGTCATCTCATTGAGTTAAATCATTCTTTGGATTGAGCAGTTTGAAATCACTGTTTCTGTGAAACCTGAGAAAGGACATTTGGGAACGTTCTTAAGAAAATGCTGAAACACAAATACCCTCTGATAAAAACCAGAAGGAAACTTTCTGTGAAACTCTTCTACATCACGTGAAGTCCACTCACACAGTTAGGCTTCTGTTTTCATTGAGCAGTAATTAAAACTGTTTTAGGTTAGTCAGCTAAGGGATACTCGGAAGTGCTTTGAAGCTTATGGTGAAAACGGAAATATCTTCAGATAGATACAGGAGAGAAGATTTCCGAGGAGCTGCTGTGTGACGTGTGCATTCCACTCACAGAGTTAAACGTTTCTTCTCATAGAGGATTGGGGTATAACATTTGAAGAAATCGCTATCAGGGGACATTTGAGAGTATATGGATGGCTATGGTGTAAAAGGAAATATCCTCAGACTAAAACTGGAAAGAAGCATTCTCTGAAACTGCTTTGTGATAGATATGTCTATTCATCTCACATAGATAAAACTTTCTTTCTATTACATGGTTTTGAAACGGTGTCATGGACGGATTCACAAAGCAACATTTGGGAGCACATTCAGGCCTCTGGGAAATAGGAGATATCTTCAGATAAAAACTGGAGAGGAGCTGTCTGAGAAACTGCTTTGTGATGTGTGCTTTCCACTCAGGAAGTTATACCTCTTTTCTCATAGGCAGTGTTTGAGCACTGTTCCTGTAAAATGGAAACAGTGATATTGTGCAACGCAATGAAAACTATGGCAAAAAGTGACATATCCCAAAATACAATCTAGAAAGAAGCATTCCAAGAAACAGCTCTCTGACGTGTGCATTCATTTCAGAGAATTAAAACTTACACTACATTGCCCAGTTTGGAAACTCTGTCTTTGAAGAATCTGTGAAGGGATATTAAGTGGCGCCTGCAGGCTTGTGGTGAGAAAGGAAATGTCTTCCACAGAAAATTGGAGAGAAGCTTTTGGAGCAAGTGCTTTGTGATGTTTGTATTCATCTCATAGAGCTAAATCATTCTTTGAATTGAGCAGTTTGAAATCACTGTTTCTGTGGAACCTGAGAAAGGACATTTGGGAATGCTCTTAAGTATATGCTGAAAAAGAAATACCCTCCGATAAAAACCAGAAGGAAACTTTTAGTGAAACTGCTCTAGGTCCCGTGAAGTCCACTCACACAGTTAAGCTTCTGTTTTCATTGAGCAGTATTCTAACACTGTTTTAGGTTAGTCAGCTAATGGATACTCGGGAGCACTTTGACGCTTATGGTGAAAAAGGAAATATCTTCAGATAGATACTGGAGAGGAGATTTACAAGGAGCTGCTTTGAGACGTGTGCGTTACCCTCAGGGAGTTGAACCTCGTTTCTCATAAGGCTGTGTTTGAACACTGTTCCTGTAAAACTGAAAAGGTGATACTTTGCAGCACATTGAAGACTGTGGCGAGAAGTGAAAGACACTGTTATATAACTCAGAATGAAGCATTCCAGAAACTGCTCTCTGACGTGTGCACACGTTTCAGAGAGTTAAAGTTTACACTACGTTGCCAAGTTTGGAGTCTCTGTCTTTGAGGAATCTGTGAAGGGATATTTAGTGGCACCCGGAGGCTTGTGGTGAGAAAGGAAACGTCTTCCGATGAAAACTGGAGAGAAACTTTCGGAGTACGTACTTTGTGATATGTGTATTTATCTCATAGAGTTAAATAATTCTTTGGATTGAGCAGTTTGTAATCAGTGTTTCTGTGGAACCTGAGAAACAACATTTGGGAACGCTCTTAACAATATGCTGAAAAAGTAATACCCTCTGATAAAAACCAGAAGGAAACATTCTTTGAAACTGCTCTAGGTCACGTGAAGTCCACTCAGACAGTTAAGCTTCTGTTTTTGTTGAGCAGTATTCTAACACTGTTTTAGGTTAGTCAGCTAAGGGATTCTCAGGAGCGCTTTGATGCTTACGGTGAACACAGAAATACGTTCAGATAGATACTGGAGAGAAGATTTCTGAGGAGCTGTTTTGTGACGCGTGCATTCGACTCACAGAATTATACTTTTCTTCTCATAGAGGATTGGGGAATCCCGTTTGGAGAAAATGCTACCAGGGGACATTAGGGAGAATACGGATGGCTATGGTGAAAAAGGAAGTATCCTCAGACAAAAACTGGAAAGAAGCTTTCTGTGAAACTGCTTTGTGATAGATATTTCTCTTCATGTTACATAGAAAAAACTTTATTTCTATTACGCAGTTTTGCAACTTAGTCATAGACGGATTCGTGAAGGGACATTCGGGAGCCCATTCAGGCCTGTGGGGAAATAGGAAATATCTCCAGATAAAAACTGGAGAGAGAAACTTTCTGAGAAACTCTTTTGTGATGTGTGCATTCCACTCAGGAAGTTTCACCTCTTTTCTCAACAGGCAGTGTTTGAACTCTGTTCGTGTAAAACTGAAAAAGTGATATTTTGCAGTGTATTGAAGACTGTGGCAAAAAATTGAAATATCCGGAAACAAATCCCAGAAAGAACCGTTCCAAGAAACTGCTCTCTGACGTGTGCATTCATTTCAGAGACTTAAAGCTTTCACTATGTTGCCCAATTTGGAAACTCTGTTTTTGAGGAATCTGGGAAGAGACATTAAGTGCAGCCCGGAGGCTTGTGGTGTGAAAGGAAACATCTTCTGATGAAAAGTAGAGAGAAACTTTCAGAGTAACTGCTTTGTGTTGTGTGTATTCAACTCATAGAGTTAAATCATTCTTTGAATTGAGCAGTTTGAAATCACTGTTTCTGTGGAACCTGAGAATTACATTTGGGAACGCTCTTAAGATTATGCTGAAAAAGTAATACCCTCCAGTAAAAACCAGAAGAAATCTTTCTGTGAAACTGCTCTAGGTCACGTGAAGTTCACTCACACTGCTAAGCTTCTGTTTTCATTGAGTAGTATTCTAACACTGTTTTAAGTTAGTCAGCTGAGGGATATTTAGGAGTGCTGTGAGGCTTACGGTGAAAACGGAAATATATTCAGATAGATACTGGAGAGATTTCCGAGGAGCTGCTTTGTGAAGTGTGCATTTCACTCACAGAGTTATACCTTTCTTCTCATAGAGGATAGGGAAATCCCATTTGGAGAAAACGCTACCAGGGAATATTGGGGAGTATATATACGGCAATGGTGAAAAAGGAAGTATCCTCAGACAGAAACTGGAAAGAAACGTTCTGTGAAACTGCTTTGTGATACATATCTCTATTCATCTCACATAGATAAAACTTTCTTTCTATTACACAGTTTTGAAACAGCGTCATGGATGGATTATCAAAGGGACATTCGGGAGCACGTTCATGCCTGTGGGGAAATAGGAAATATCTTAAGATAAAAACTGGAGAGCAGCTTTCGGGGAAGCTGCTTTGTGATGTGTGCATTCCACTCAGGGAGTTATACCCCTTTTCTCACAAGAGAGTGTTTGAATACTGTTCCTGTAAAAGTAAAAAAGTGATATTTTGCAGCACTTTGAAGACTATGGCGAAAAGTGAAAGATCCTGAAATAAAACCCAGAAAGAAAAGTTCCAAGAAACGACTCTCTAACCTGTTCATTCATCTCAGAGAGTTAAAGCTTACCCTACGTTGTCCAGTTAGGAATCTCTGTCTTTGAGGAATCTGTGAAGGGATATTTAGTGGCGTCTACAGGCTTCTGGTAAGAAAGGAATCATCTTCTGATGAAAACCGGAGAGAAGCTTTTGGAGCAACTGGTTTGTGATGTGTGTATTCATCTCATAGAGTTAAATCATTCTTTGCATTGAGCAGTTTGAAATCACTGTTTCTGTGGAACCTGAGAAAGGACATTTGGGAACGCTCTTAAGAATATGCTGAAAAACATATACCCTCCAATAAAAACCAAAAGGAAACTTTCTGTGAATCTGTTCTATGTCACATGAAGTCCACTCACACAGTTAGGCTTCTGTTTTCATTGAGCAGTATTCTAACACTGTTTTAGGTTAGTCAGCTAAGGCATACCCGGGAGTCCTTTGAGGCTTATGGTGAAAACGGAAATATCTTCAGACAGATGCTGGAGAGAAGATTTCCGAGGAGCTGCTTTGTGACGTGTGCATTCCACTCACAGAGTTATACTTTTTTTCTCACAGAGAATTGGGGAATCCCGTTTGGAGAAAAAGCTACCAGAGGGCATTCGTGAGTATATGGATGGCTATGGTGAAAAAGGAAGTATCCTTAAACAAAAACTGTAAAGAAGCTTTCTCTGAAACAGCTTTGTGATAGCTATGCCTATTCATCTCTCATAGATAAAACATTCTTTCTATTACACAGTTTTGAACCTGCGTCATGGACGGATTCATGAAGGGACATTTGGGATCACATGCAGGCCTGTGGGGAAATTGGAAATATCTTCAGATAAAAACTGGAGAGAAGGTTTCAGAGAAACTGCTTTGTGATGTGTGCATTCCACTCAGGGAGTTATACCGCTTTTCTCATAAGACAGTGTTTGAGCACTGTTCCTGTAAAACTGAAAGTGATATTTTGTAGTGCAAGGAAGACTGTGGCAAAAAGTGACAAATCTGGAAATAAAACCCAGAAAAAAGCGTTCCAAGAAACTGCTCTCTGACGTGTGCATTCATTTCAGAGAGTTAAAGCTTACACTACATTGCCCCGTTTGGAAACTCTGTCTTTGAGGAATCTGGGAAGGGATATTAAGTGGTACCGTGAGGCTTGTGGTGAGAAAGGAAATGTCATTTGATGAAAACTGGAGAGGAGCTTTCGGAGCAACTGCTTTGTGATGTGTGTATTCATCTCAGAGAGTTAAATTATCCTTTGGATTGAGCAGTTTGAAATCACAATTTCTGTGGAACCTGAGAAAGGATATTTCAGAATGCTGTTAATAATATGGTGAAAAAGAAATACCTTCCAATAGAAAGCAGAAGAAAATTTTCTGTGAAACTGCTCTAGGTCACGTGAAGTCCACTAGCACACTTAAGCTTCTGTTTTCATTGAGCATTATTCTAACACTGTTTTAGGTTACTCAGCTAAGGGATACTCGGGAGCGTCTTGAGGCTTACGTTGAAAACGGAAATATCTTCAGATAGATACGGAAGAGAAGATTTCTGAGGAGCTGCTTTGTGACGTGTACATTCCACCCACAGAGTGAAACCTTTCTTCTCATAAAGGATTGGGGAATCCCATTTGGAGTAAACGCTATCAGGGGACATTCAGGAGTGTATGGACGTCTATGGTAAACAAGGAAATATCCTCAACAAAAACTGGAAAGAAGCTTTCTGTGAAACTGCTTTGTTGTAGATATGTCTATTCATCTCAAATAAATAAAACTTTCTTTCTATTATGCAAGTTTTGAAACTGTGTCATGAGCGGATTTGCAAAGGGACAATCGGGACCACATTCAGGCTTGTGGGGAAACAGGAAATATCTCCAGGTAAAAACTGGAAAGAAGCTTTCTGTGAAACTGCTTTGTGATATATATGTCTATTCATTTCACATAGGTAATACTTTGTTTCTGTTATGCAGTTTTGAAACAGTGTCATGGATAGATTCGTGAAAGGACATTCGAGAGCACATTCAGTCCTGTGGGGAAATAGTAGATATCTTCAGATAAAAACTAGAGAGAAGCTTTCTGTGAAACTGCTATGTGATGTGTGCATTCCACTCAGGGAGTCATACCTGTTTTCTCATAAGGCAGTGTTTGAACACTGTTCCTGTAAAACTGAGAAAAATATATTTTGCAACGCATTGAAGACTATTGTGAAAAGTGAAATATCTGGAAATAAAACCTAGAAGGGTGCTTTCCAAGAAACTGCTCTCTTTCGTGCGAATTTATTTCCGAGAATTAAAGCTTACTCTACGTTGCAGTTTGGAAACTCTGTCTATGAGGAATCTGTGAAGGGATATTTAGTGGAGCCTGGAGGCTTGTGGTGAGAAAGGAAATATCTTCCGATGAAAACTGTAGAGAAGCTTTCGGAGCAACTGCTTTGTGATGTGTGTATTCATCTCATAGAGGTAAATCATTCTTTGAATTGAGCAATTTGAAATCACTGTTTCTGTGGAACCTGTGAAAGGACATTTGGGAACGCTTTTAAGAATATGCTGAAAAAGTAATACCCTCTGATAAAAACCAGAAGGAAACTTTCTGTGAAATTCCTCCAGGTCACGTGAAGTCCACTTGCGCAGTTTAGCTTCATCTGCTTTTCTTCTCATAGAGGACTGGGGAATCTGGTTTGGAGAAAAAGCTACTAGGGGATATTCGGGAGTATTTGGATGGCTATGGTGAAAAAGGAAGAATCCTCAGACAAAATCTGGAAAGAAGCTTTCTGTGAAACTGCTTTTTGATAGATATGTCTATTCATCTCACATAGATCAAACTTTCTTCCTATTACCCAGTTTTGAAACTGTGTCATGAATGGATTCAAGTAGGGACATTCGGGAGCACATTCAGTCCTGTGACAAAATAGGAAATATCTTCTGATAAGTACTGGAGAGAAGCTTTTGGAGAAACTGCTTTGTGATGCATGCATTCCATTCAGGGAGTTATACCTCTTTCCTCATAATGCAATGTTTGAACACTGTTCCTGTAAAACTGAAAAGGTGATATTTTGCAGTGCATTGAAGACTATGGCAAAAAGTGAAATATCCTGAAATAAAACCCAGAAAGAAGCTTTCCGAGAAAGTGCTCTCTGACGTGTGCATTCACTTCAGAGAGTTAAAGTTGACACCACATTGTCCAGTTTGGAAACTCTGTCTTTGAGGAATCTCCGAAGGGATATTAAGTGGCACCCGGAGGGTTTTCGTGAGAAAGGAAACATCTTCTGATGGAAACTGGAGAGAAGCTTTGGGAGCAACTGCTTTGTGATGTGTGTATTCATCTCATAGAGTTAAATCATCCTTTGGATTGAGCGGGTTGAAATCACTGTTTCTGTGGAACCTGAGAAAGGACATTTGGGAACGCTGTTAAGAATATGCGGAAAAAGTAATATCATCTGGTAAAAACCAGAAGGAACTTTCTGTGAAACTGCTCTGGGTCATGTTAATTCCACTCGCACAGTTAACCTTCTGTTTTCCTTGAGCAGTATTCTAACACTGTTATAGGATAGTCAGGTCAGTGATACTCAGGAGCACTTTGAGGCTTATGGTGAAAATGGAAATATCTTCAGATAGACACGGCAGAGAAGATTTCCTAGGAGCTTCTTTGTGACTTGTGCATTCTACTCACAGAGTTATACTTTTTTTCTCATAGAGGATTGGGGAATCCCGTTTGCAGAAAAAGCTACCAGGGAACATTTGGGAGTATACGGACAGCTATGGTGAAAAAAGAAGCATCCTCAGACAAAAACTGGAGAGAAGCTTTCAGTGAAACTGCGTTGTGATAGATATGTCTATTTATCTCACATAGATAAAACTTTCTTTCTATTATGCAATTTTAAAACTGCATCATGGAATGATTCTTGAAAGCACATTCGGGAGCACATTCAGGCCTTTGGGGTAATAGGAGATATCTTCAGATAAAACCTGGAGAGAAGTTTTCTGAGAAACTGCTTTTTGATGTGTGCATTCCACTCAGGGATTTATACCTCTTTTCTCATAAGGCAGTGTTTGAACACTGTTCCTATAAAACTGAAAAAGTGATAGTTTGCATCGCATTGAAGACTGTGGCGAAAAGTGAAATACGCCGAAATAAAAACCAGAAAGAAGCGTTTCAAAAAACTGCTCTCTAACGTGTGCATTTATATAAGAGAGTTAAATCATACACTACGTTGACCAGTTTAGAAACTCTGTCTTTGAGGAATCTGTGAAGGGATATTAATTGGCACCCGGATGCTTGCTGTGAGAAAGGACACGTTTTCCGATGAAAACTGTAGAGAAGCTTTCAGAGCAACTGCTTTGTGATGTGTGTATTCATCTCATAGAGGTAAATCATTCTTTGGATTTAGCAGTTTGAAATCACTGTTTCTGTGGAACCTGAGAAAGGATATTTGGAAATGCTCTTAAGAATATGCTGAAAAAGAAATACCCTCCAGTAAAAACCAGAAGGAAACTTTCTGTGAAACTGCTCTAGCTCACGTGAATTCCACTCGCACAGTTAAGCTTCTGTTTTCATTCAGCAATATTCTAACACTGCTTTAGTTTAGTCAGCTAAGGGATATGCAGGAGCGCTTTGAGGCTTACAGTGAAAATCGTAATATCTTCAGATAGATACTGTAGAGAAGATTTCTGAGGAGCTGCTTTGTGATGTGTGCATTCCACTCACAAACTTATACTTTTGTTCTCATAGAGCACTGGGGAATCCCGTTTAGAGTAAAATCTACCAGGGGACATTCGGAAGGATATGGATGGCTATGATGAAAAAGGAGGTATCCTCAGACAGAAACGGGAAAGAATCGTTCTCTGAAAATGTTTTGTGATAGATATGTCTATTCATCTCACATAGATAAAACTTTCTTTGCATTAGGCAGTTTTGAAACTGCGGCATGGACGGATTCATGAAGGGACAATCAGGAACACATTCAGGCCTGTGGGGAAATAGGAAATATCCTCAGATAAAAACTGGAGAGAAGCTTTCTGAGAACTGCTTTGTTATGTGAACATTCAACTCAGGGAGTGCTATCTCTTTTCTCATAAGGCAATGTTTGAACACTCTTCCTGTAAAACTGAAAAAGTGCTATTTTGCAGTGCATTGAAGACTACGGCAAAAAGTGAAATATCCTGAAATAAAACCCAAAAAGAAGTGTTCCACGAAACTGATCTCCAACGTGTGCATTCACTTCAGAGAGTTAAAGCTTAGACTACGTTGTGCAGTTAGGAAACTGTCTCTGGGTAATCTGTGAAGGGATATTAAGAGGCACCCGGTGGCTTGTGGTGAGAAAGGAAATATCTTCAGATGAAAACTGGAGAGAAGCCCTCGGAGCAACTGCTTTGTGACGTATGTATTCATCTCATAGATTTAAGTCATTCTTTGGAGTGAGCAGTTTGAAATGACTGTTTCTGTGCACCTGAGAGAGGACATTTGGGAACGCTCTTAAGAATATGCTGAAAAAGAAATACCTTCCGATAAAAACCAGAAGGAAACTTTCTGTGAAACTGCTTTAGGTCACGTGAATTCCACTGGCACGGTTAAGCTTCTGTTTTCATTGAGCAGTATTCTAACACTGCTTTAGGTTAGTCAGCTAAGGGATACGCAGGAATGCTTTGAGGCTTACGGTGAAAACGGAAATATCTTCAGATAGATACAGGAGAGAAGATTTCCGAGGAGCTGGTTTGTGACGTGTGCATTCCACTCACAGAGTTATACTTTTCTTCTCATAGAGCATTGGGGAATCTCGTTTGGAGAAAAAGCTACCAGGGGACGTTCAGGAGGATTTGGGCGGCTATGGTGAAAAAGGAGGTATTCTCTGACAGAAATTGTAAAGAATCGTTCTCTGAAAATGTTTTGTGATAGATATGTCTATTCATCTCACATAGATAAGACGTTTTTTCTATTAGGCAGTTTTGAAACTGCAACATGGATGGATTCGTGAAGGGATATTTGGGAGCACATTCAGGCCTGTGGGGTAATAGGAAATATCTTCAGATAAAAACTGGAGAGAAGCTTTCTGAGAAACTGCTTTGTGATGTGTGCATTCCACTCAGGGAGTTATACCTCTTTTCTCATAAGACAATGTTTGAACACTCTTCCTGTAAAACTGAAAAAGTGTTATGGTGCAGCTCATTGAAGACTACGGCGAAAAGTGAAATATCCTGAAATAAAACCCAAAAAGAAGCGTTCAAAGAAACTGTTCTCCTACGTGTGCATTCACTTCAGAGAGTTAAAGCTTAGACTACGTTGCCCAGTTAGGAAACTCTGTCCTTGAGGAATCTGTGAAGGGATATTAAGTGGCGCCCATAGGCTTGCGGTGAGAAAGGAAATGTCTTCCGATGGAAACTGGAGAAAAGCTTTCAGAGCATCGGCTTTGTGATGTGTGTATTCATCTCATAGAGTTAAATCATTCTTTGCATTGAGCAGTTTGAAATCACTGTTTCTGTGGAACCTGAGAAAGGACATTTGGGAACGCTCTTAAGAATATGCTGAAAAAGATATACCCTCCGATAAAACCCAGAAGGATACTTTCTGTGAAACTGCTCTAGGTCACATGGATTCCACGTGCATAGTTAAGCTTCTTTTTCGTTGAACAGTATTTTAACACTGTTTTAGGTTAGTAGGCTAAAGGATACTCAGAAACGCTTTGAGGCCTATGGTGAAAACGGAAATATCTTCAGATAGATATAGGAGAGAAGATTTCCGAGGAACTGTTTTGTGATGTGTGCATTGCACTCACAGTGTTACACTTTTCTTCTCATAGAGGATTGGGGAATCAGGTTTGCAGAAAAGGTACAAGGGCATATTCAGGAATATATGGACAGCTATGGTGAAAAAGGAAGTATCCTCGGACAAAAACTGGAAAGAAGCTTTCCATGAAACTGCTCTGTGATAGATATGTCTATTTGTCTCACATATAAAACTTTCTATCTATTACTCAGTTTTGAAACTGCGTTATGCACGAATTTGTGAAGGGACATTCGGGAGCACATTCAGGCCTATGGGGAAATGGGAAATATCTCCAGATAAAAACTGGAGAGAAGCTTTCTGAGAAACTAGTTTGTGATGTGTACATTTCATTCAGGGAGTTATGCCTCTTTTCTCATAAGTCAGTGTTTAAACACTGTTCCCGTAAAACTGAAAAAGTGATATTTTGCAATGCATTGAAGACAAGGGCAAAAAGTGAAATCTCCGGAAATTAAGTGCAGAAAGAAACTATCCAAGAAACTGCTCTCTGACGTGTGCATTCATTTCAGAGGGTTAAAGCTTACACTACGTTGCCCAACTGGAAACTCTGTCTTTGAAGTATATGTGAAGGGATATTAAGTGGCCCCCGGAGGCTTGTGGTGAGAAAGGAAACATCTTCCGATGCAAACTGTAGAAAAGCTTTCGGAGCAACGACTTTGTGATGTGTGTATTCATCTCATAGAGTTAAATCATTCTTTGCATTGAGCAGTTTGAAATCACTGTTCCTTTGGAACCTGAGAAAGGACATTTGGGAACGCTCGTAAGAATATGCTGAAAAAGATATACCCTCCGATAAAACCCAGAAGGATACTTTCTGTGAAACTGCTCTAGGTCAAGTGAGTACCACTCGCACAGCTAAGCTTCTGTTTTCATTGAGCAGTATTCTAACACTGTTTTAGGTTAGTCAGCTAAGGGATAGTCAGGAGTGCTTTGAGACATACAGTGAAAACAGAAATATCTTCATATAGATACTGGGGAGAAGATTTCCGAGGAGCTGGTTTGTGACATGTAAATTCCACTCACAGAGTGAAAGCTTTCTTCTCATAGAGCATTGGGGAACCCCGTTTGGAGAAAATGCTACCAGGGGACATTCAGGAGTATATGGATGGCTATGGTGAAAACAGAAGTATCCTCAGACAAAAACTGGAAAGAAGCGTTCTCTGAAACTGCTTTGTGATAGATATGTCTACTCATCTCACATAGATAAAACTTTCTTTCTATTACACAGGTTTTGAAACTGTGTCATGGATGGATTTGCGAAGGGACATTCGGGATCACATTCAGGCCTGTGGGGAAATAGGAGATATCTTCACATAAAAACTGGAGAGAAGCTTTCTGAGAAACTGCTTTGTGATGTGTGCATTCCACTCAGGGACTTACACCTCTTTTCTCCAAAGGCAGTGTTTGAACACTGTTCCTGTAATTATGAAAAACTGATATTTTGCAGTGCTTTGAAGACTATGGGGAAAAGTGAAATATCCTGAAATAAAACCCAGAAAGATGATTTCCAAGAAACTGCTCTCTGACGTGTGCATTCATTTCAGATAGTTAAAGTTTACACTACGTTGCCCAGTTTGGAAACTCTGTCTTTGAGGAATCTGTGAAGGGATATTAAGTGGCAACTGGAGGCTTGTGGTGAGAAAGGAAACATCTTCCGATGAAAACTGGGGACATCATTTTGGAGCAACTGCTTTGTGATGTGTGTATTCATCACATAGAGTTAAATCATTCTTTGGATTGAGCAGTTTGAAATCACTGTTTCCGTGGAACCCGAGACAGGACATTTGGGAACACTCTTAAGCTTCTGTTTTCATTGAGCTGTGTTCTAACACTGTTATAGGTTAGTCAGCTAAGGGATACTCAGGGGCGCTTTGAGGCTAATGGTGAAAACGGAAATATCTTCAGATAGATATTGGAGAGAAGATTTTTGAGGAGCTGATTTGTGACGTGTTCATTCCACTCACAGAGTTATACTTTTCTTCTCATAGAGGATTGGGGAATCCTGTTTGGAGTAAAAGCTACCAGGGAGATTCGGGTGTGCATGTACGGCTATGGTGAAATAGGAAATACACTCAAACAAAAACGGGAAAGACGTTTTCTGTGAAACTGCTTTTTATAGATATGTCTATTCATCTCACATAGATAAAACTTTCTTTCTTTTACGCAGTTTTGAAACTGCATCATGGACTGATTCGCGAAGGGTCATTCGGGAGCACAATCAGGCCTGTGGGGAAATAGGAGATATCTTCAGTAGAAAACTGGAGAGAAGCATTCTGAAAAACTGCTTTGTGATATGTGCATTCCACTCAGGTAGTTATACCTCTTTTCTCATAAGACAGTGTTTGAACACTGTTCCTGTAAAACTAAAGAAGTGATATTTTGCAGCTCATTGAAGACTATGGCAAAAATTGAAATATTCTGAAGTAAAACACAGAAAGAAACATTCCAAGAAACTGCTATGTGACGTGTGCATTCATTTCAGAGGGCAAAAGCTTACACTACCTTGCCTTGTGTGGAAACTCTGTCTTTGAGGAATCTGTGAAGGGATATTAAGTGGTGCCAAGTGGCTTGTGGTGAGAAACAAAAAGTCTTCTGACCAAAACTGGAGACAAGCTTTCAGAGCAATGCTTTGTGATGTGTGTATTCATCTCATAGAGTTAAATCGTTCTTTGGATTCAGCAGTTTGAAATCATCATTTCTGTGGAACCTGAGAAAGCACATTTGGGAACGCTCTTAAGAATATGCTGAAAGAGTAATACCGTCTGATAAAAACCAGAAGGAAACGTTCTGTGAAACTGCTCTAGATCACGTGAAGTCCACTCACACAATTAAGTTTCTGTGTTCATTGAACAGTATTCTAACACTGTTTTAGGTTAGTCAGCTAAGGGATACTAGGGTGTGCTTTGAGGCTTATGTTGAAAATGGAAATACCTTCAGATAGATACAGGAGAGAAGATTTCCGAGGAGCTTCTTTGTGACATGTGCATTCCACTCACAGAGTTATACTTTTCTTCTCCTAGAGGATTGGGGAATCCCGTTTGGAGAAAACTCTACCATGGTACATTCGATAGTATATGGATGGCTATGATGAAAAAGGAAATATCCTCAGACAAAAACTGGAAAGAAGCTTTCTTTGAAAGTGCTTCATGATAGATATTTATTTTTCTCTCACATAGATAAAACCTTCTTTCTATGACGCAGATTTGAAACTGCGTCATGTATGGATTCGTGAAGAGACACTTGGGAGCACATTCAGGCCTGTGGAGAAATAGGAGATATCTTCACATACAAACTGGAGAGAAGCTTTCTGAGAAACTGCTTTGTGATATGTGCATTCCACTCAGGGAGTTATACCTCTTTTCTCATAAGGCAATATTTGAACACTGTTCCTGTAAAACTGAAAAAGTGATATTTTGCAGTGCTTTGAAGACTATGGTGAAAAGTGAAATATCCTGAAATAAAACCCGGAAAGAAGGATTCCAAGAAACTGCTCTCTGACGTGTGCATTCATTTCAGAGAGTTATAGCTTACCCTATGGTGCCCAGTTTGGAAATGCTGTCATTGAGGTATCTGTAAATGGATATTAAGTAGCGCCCAGAGCCTTGTGGTGAGAAAGGAAACGTCTTCCGATGAAAACTGGAGAGAAGCTTTCACAACAACTGCTTTGTGATTTGTGTATTCATCAGATAGAGTTAAATTTTTCTTAGGATTGAATAGTTTGAAATCACTGCTTCTGTGGAACCTGAAAAAGGGCAATTGGGAACGCTCTTAAGAATATGCTGAAAGAGTAATTCACTCCAGTAAAAACCAGAAGGAATCTTTCTGTGAAACTGCTCTAGGTCACGTGAAGTCCACTCACACAGTTAAGCTTCTGTTTTCATTGAGCAGTATTCTAACACTGTTTTAGGTTAGTCAGCTAGGGGATACTCGGGAGCACTTTGAGGCTTATGGTGAAAAGGGAAATATCTTCAGATAGATACTGGAGAGATTTCTGAGGAGCTGCTTTGTGACGTGTGCATTCTTCTCACAGAGTTATACTTTTCTCCTCATAGAGGTTTGGGGAATCCCGTTTGGAGAAAAAGCTATGAGGGGACATTCAGGATTATATGGATGGCTATGGTGTAAAAGGAAATATCCTCAGACAAAAACTGTAAAGAAGCTTTCTGTGAAACGGTTTTGTGATCGATATGTCTATTCATCTCACAAAGATAAAAGTTTCTTTCTATTACGTAGTTTTGAAACTCCATCTTGGATGGATTCGCAAAGGGATTTTCGGAAGCACATTCAGGACTGTGGGGAAAAAGGAGATAGCTTCAGATAAAAACTGGGAGAAGCTTTCTGAGAAACTGCTTTTTGTTGTGTGCATTCCTCTCAGGGAGTTGTACTTCTTTTCTCAGAAGGCAGTGTTTGAACACTGTTCCTGTAATTCTGAAAAAGTGATATTTTGCAGCACATTGAAGACTATGGCGAAAAGTGAAATATCCTGAAATAAAATCCAGAAAGAAGCATTCCAGAAACTGCTCTCTGACGTGTGCATTCATTTCAGAGTGTTAAAGCTTACACTACGTTGCACAGTTTGGAAACTCTGTCTTTAAGGATCTGTGAAGGGATATTAAGTGGCGCCCGGAAGCTTGTGTTGAGAAAGTAAACGTGTTCCAATGAAAACTAGAGAGAAGCTTTCAGAGCAACTGCTTTGAGTTGTGTGTATTCATCACATAGAGATAAATCATTATTTGGATTGAGCAGTTTGAAATCACTGTTTCTGTGGAACATGAGAAAAGACATTTGGGAACGCTCTTATGATTAATCTGAAAAAGAAAAACCCTCTGATAAAAACCAGAAGGAAACTTTCTGTGAAACTGCTCTAGGTCACGTGAAGTCCACTCACACAGTTAAGCTTCTGTTTTCATTGAGCAGTATTCTAACACTATTTTAGGTTAGTCAGCTACGGTATACTTGGGAGCGCTTTGAGGCTTACGGTGAAAACGTAAATATCTGAAGATAAAAACTGGAAAGAAGCTTTCTGAGAAACTGCTTTGTGCTGTGCACATTCCACTCAGGGATATATACCTCTTTTCTCATAAGGTAGTGTTTGAACACTGTTCTTCTAAAACTGCAAAAGTGATAACTTGCAGCGCATTAAAGACTGTGGCGAAAAGTGAAATATAATGAAATAAACCCCAGAAAGAAGCGTTACAAGGAAATGTTCTCTGGCGTGTGCATTCATTTCAGAGAGTTAAAGCTGACACTACGTTGCCCAGTTTGGAAACTCTTCCTATGAGGAATCTGTGAAGGAATATTAATGGCGCCCGGATTCTTGTGGTGAGAAAGGAAATGTCTTCCCATGAAATCTGGATGGAAGTTTTCAGAGCAACTGTTTTTTGATGTGTGTTTTCATCTCATAGAGTTAAATCATACTTTGGATTGAGCAGTTTGAAATCACTGTTTCTGTGGAACCTGAGAAAGCACATTTGGGAATGCTCTTTTTTTTTTTTTTTTTTTTTTTTTTGAGACGGAGTCTCGCTCTGTCACCCAGGCTGGAGTGCAGTGGCCGGATCTCAGCTCACTGCAAGCTCCGCCTCCCAGGTTTACGCCATTCTCCTGCCTCAGCCTCCCGAGTAGCTGGGACTACAGGCGCCCGCCACCTCGCCCGGCTAGTTTTTTTGTATCTTTAGTAGAGACGGGGTTTCACCATGTTAGCCAGGATGGTCTCGATCTCCTGACCTTGTGATCCGCCCGTCTCGGCCTCCCAAAGTGCTGGGATTACAGGCTTGAGCCACCGCGCCCGGCCTCGGGAATGCTCTTAAGAATGTGCTGATAAAGAAAAACCCTGTGATAAAAACCAGAAGGAAACTTTCTGTGAAACTGCTATAGGTCATGTGAAGTCCACTCACACAGCTAAGCTTCTGTTTTCATTGAGCAGTATTCTATCACTGTTTTAGGTTAGTCAGCTAAGGGATACTCAGGAGCACTTTGAGGCTTATGGTGAAAACAGAAATATCCTCAAATAGATACTGGAGTGATTTCTGAGGAGCTGCTTTGTGACATGTGTATTCCACTCACAGAGTTATACTTTTCTTCTCATAGAGGATTGGGGAATCTCGTTCGAAGAAGAAGCTACCAGGGCACATTTGGGAGTATATGGATGGCTAAGGTGAAAAAGGAAATATCCTGAACAAAAACTGGAAAGAAGCTTTCTGTGAAACTGCTTTGTGATATATATGTGTATTCATCTCACATAGATAAAACTTTCTTTCTATTACGCAGTTTTAATACTGCGTCATGGACGGATTCGTGAAGGGACATTCTGGAGCACATTCAGGCTTGCAGAGAAATAGGAAATCTCTGCAGATAAAAGCTGGAGAGAAGCTTTCAGAGAAACTGCTTTGTGATGTGTGCATTCCACTCAGGGTGTTATACTTCTTTCCTCATAAGGCAGTGTTTGAGCACTGTTCCTGTAAAACTGAAAAAGTGATATTTTGCAGTACTTTGAAGACTATGGCGAAAAGTGAAATATCCTGAAATAAAACCCAGAAAGAAGATTTTGAAGTAACTGCTTTGTGATGTGTGTATTCATCTGATAGAGTTAATTCATTCTTTGGATTGAGCAGTTTGAAATCACTGTGTCTGTGGAACCTGAGAAAGGACATTTGGGAATGCTCTTAAGAATATGCTGAAAAAGAAATACCCTCCAATAAAAACCAGAAGGAAACATTCTGTGAAACTGCTCTAGGTCACGTGCATTCCACCTGCACATTTCAGCTTCTGTTTTCATTGAGCAGTATTCTAACAATGTTTTAGGTGAGCCAGCTAAAGGATACTCGGGAGCGCTTTGAGGCTTAGAGTGAAAATGGAAATATCTTCAGATAGATACTGGATAGAAGATTTCCGTGGAGCGGCTTCATTACATGTGCATTCCACTCACAGATTTATACCTTTCTTCTCATAAAGGATTGGGGAATCCCGTTTGGAGAATAAGCTACCATGTAACATTTGGGAGTATATGGACGGCTATGGTGAAAAAGCAAGTATCCTCAGACAAAAAGTGTAAAGAAGTTTTCTGTGAAACTGCTTTGTGATAGATATGTCTATTCATGTCATATAGATAAAACTTTCATTGTATTTTGAAGTTTTGAAACTGTGCCATGGACGGATTTGCGACGGGACTTTCTGGAGACCATTCGCACTTGAGCTTAAATAGGAGATATCTTCAGTTAAAAAGTGGAGAGAAGCTTTCTGAGAAACTGTGTTGTGATGTGTGCATTCCACAGGGCGTTATACATTTTTTCTCATAAGGCTGTATTTGAGCACAGTTCCTGTAAAACTGAAAAAGTGATATTTGGTAGTGCGTTGAAGACTATGGCAAAAAGTGAAATATCCGGAAATACAAACTAGAAAGAAACGTTCCAAGAAACTGCTCTCTGGAGTGTGCATTCATTTCAAAGTGTTAAAGCTTACACTACATTACCCAGTTTGGCAACTCTGTCTTTGAGGAATCTAGAAAGGGATATTAAGTGGCTCCTGGAGGCTTGTGGTGAGAAAGGAAACGTCTTCCAATGAAAAGAGGAGAGAAGCTTTGAGAGCAACTGCTTTCTGATGTGTGTATTCATCTCATAGAGTTAAATCATTCTTTGAATTGAGCAGATTGAAATCACTGTTTCTGTGGAACCTGAGAAAGGACATTTGGGAACACTCTTAAGAATATGCTGAAAAAGGAATACTCTCCGATAAAAACCAGAAGGAAACTTTCTGTGAAACTGCTCTAGGTCACGTGAATTGCATTCACACAGTTAAGCTTCTGTTTTCATTGAGCAGTGTAGTAACACTGTTTTATGTTAGTCAGCTAAAGGATACTCGGGAGCGCTTTGAGGCTTACTGTGAAAACGGAAATATCTTCAGATAGATAAAGGAGAGAAGATTTATGAGGAGCTCCTTTGTGACGTGTGCATGCCACTCACAGAGTGATACATTTCTTCTCCTAGAGGACTGGGGAATCTCGTTTGGAGATAAAGCTACCAGAGGACATTCGGGAGTATATGGATGGCTATGGTGAAAAAAGAAGTATCCTCAGACAAAAACTGGAAAGAAACTTTCTGTAAAACTGCTTTGTGATAGATATGGCTATTCATCTCACATAGATGAAATTTTCTTTCATTACGCAGATTTGATACTGTGTCATAGACAGATTCGCAAAGGGACATTCAGAGATACATTCAGGCCTGTGAGGAAATAGGAAATATATTCTGATAAATACTGGAGAGAAGCTTTCTGAGAAACTGCTTTGTGATGTGTGCATTCCACTCAGGGTGTTATACCTCTTTTCTCATAAAGCAGTGTTCAAACACTGTTACTGTAAAACTGAAAAAGTGATATTTTGCAGCACATTGAAGACTCTGGCGAAAAGTGAAATATCTGGAAATATAACCCAGAAAGAAGCGTTCCAAGAAACTGCTCTCTGACGAGTGTATTCATTTCAGAGAGTGAAAGCTTCCACTTCGTGGTCCAGTTTGGAAACTCTGTCTTTGTGGAATCTGTGAAGGGATATTAAGGGATACTCAGAGGCTTCCGGTGAGAAAGGAAACATCTTCAGATCAAAACTGGAGAGAAGCTTTTGGAGCAACTGCTTTGTGATGTGTGTATTCATCTCATAGAGTTAAATCGTTCTTTGGACTGAGCAGTTTGAAATCACTGTTTCTGTGGAATCTGAGAAAGGATATTTGGGAATGCTCTTAAGAATATGCTGAAAAAGTAATACCCTCCAATAAAAACCAGAAGGACACTTTCTGTGAAACTGCTCTAGGTCACGTGAATTGCACTCGCACAGTTAAGCTTCTGTTTTCATTGAGCAGTATTCTAACACTGTTTTAGATTTGACAGCTAAGGCATAATCGGGACCCCTTTGAGGCTTATGGTAAAAATGGTATTATCTTCAGATAGATGCTGGAAAGAAGAATTCGGAGAAGTTGCTTTGTGACGTTTGCATTCCACTCACAGAGTTATACTTTTCTTCTCATAGAGAATTGGAGAATCCCCTATGGAGAAAAAGCTACCAGGGGACATTCGGGAGTGTGTGGACAGTTATGTTGAAAAAGGAAATGTCCAGAGAAAACTGGCAAAAAGTTTTCTGTGAAACGGCTTTGTGGTAGATATGTCTATTCATCTCACAAAGATAAAACTTACTTTCTATTACACTGTTTTGAAATGGTGTCATGGGCGGATTCGTGAAGCAACCTTTGGGATCATATTAATCCCGGGGAGAAACAGGTGTTATCTTCAGATAAAAATTGGAGAGAAGCTTTCTGACAGACTGCTTTGTGATGTGTACATTCCACTCCGGGAGTTATACCTCTTTTCTCATAAGGCAGTGTTTGAACACTGTTCCTGTAAAGCTGAAGAAGTGATATTCTGCAACGCATTGAAAACTATGGCGAAAAGTGAAATATCCTGAAATAAAACCCAAAAAGAAGCATTCCAAGAAACGGCTCTCTGACATGTGCATTCATTTCAGAGAGTTAAAACTTACACTACATCGCCCAGTTTGGAAATTCTGTCTTTGAGGAATCTGTGAACTGATATTAAGTGGCGCCAGGAGGCTTGTGGTGAGAAAGGAAACGTCTTCCAATGAAAACTGGAGAGAAGCTTTCAGAGCAACTGCTTTGTGATGTGTGTGTTCATCTCATAGAAGTAAATCATTCTTTGGATTGAGCAGTTTGAAATCACTGCTTCTGTGGAACCTGAGAAAGGACATTTGGGAGAGCTCTTATGAATATGCTGAAAAAGAAATATCCTCTGATAAAAACCAGAAGGAAACTTTCTGTGAAACTGATCTAAATCACGTGATTTCCACTCGCACAGTTAAGCTTCTGTTTTCATTGAGCGTTATTCTACACTGTTTTAGGTTAGTCAGCTAAGGGTTACTTGGGAGCACTTTGAGGCTTACGGTGAAAATGAAAATATCTTCAGATACATACTGGAGAGAAGATTTCCAACCAGCTGCTTTTTGATGTCTTCTTTCCACTCACAGAATTTTACGTTTCTTCTCTGAGAGGATTGGGGAATCCCGTTTGGAGAAAATGCTACCAGGGGACATTCGGGAGCATGTGGATAGCTATGGTGGAAAAGGAAGTATCCTCAGACAAAAACTGGAAAGAAGCTTTCTGTGAAACTGCCTTTTGATAGATATGTCTATTCATCTCACATAGATAAAACTTTCTTTCTATTACTCAGTTTTGAGACTGTGTCATGGACGGATTCACGATTGGACATTTGGGAGCACAGTGAGGCCTGTGGGGAAACAGCAGATATCTTCAGATAAAAACTGGAGAGAAGCTTTCTGAGAAACTGCTTTATCATGTGTGTATTCCACTCAGGGAGTTATACCTCTTTTCTCATAAGGCAGTGTTTGAACACTGTTCCTGTAAAAACAGAAAAAGTGATATTTTGCAGCACATTGAAGAGTACGGTGGAAAGTTAAATATCCTGAAATACAACCCAGAAAGAAGGGTTATACTTTTCTTTTATAGAGGATTGTGGAATCCCATTTGCAGAATAAGCTACCAGGAGACATTCGGGAGTGTATGGATGGCTATGGTGAAAAAGGAACTATCTTTAGACAAAAACTGGAATGAAGCTTTCAGTAAAACTGCTTTGTGATAGATATGTCTATTCATCTCACATAGATGAAACTTTCTTTCATTATGCACATTTGAAACTGCGTCATGGACTGATTATCAGAGGGACATTCGGAGGAACATTCAGGCCTGTGGGGAAATAGGAAATATCTCCAGATAAAAAGTGGAGAGATGCTAACATAAAACAGTGTTAGAATATTGTTCAATGAAAACAGAAGCTTAACTGTGCGAGTGGAATTCAACTGACCTAGAGCAGTTTCACAGAAAGTTTCCTTCTGGTTTTTACTGGAGGGTATTTCTTTTTCAGCATATTCTTAAGAACATTCGCAAATGTAATTCTCAGGTTCCACAGAAACAGTCATTTCAAACTTCTCTATCCATGCAATGATTTAACTCTATGAGATGAATACAGACATCACAAAACAGTTACTGCAAAAGCTTCTCTCCAGTTTTCAATGGAAGACGTTTCCTTTCTTACCACAAGCCTCTGGGTGCCACTTAATATCCCTTCACATATTCATCAAAGACAGAGTTTCCACACTGGGCAACGTAGTGTAAGCTTTAACTGTCTGAAATGAATGCACACGTCAGAGAGCAGTTGCTGGGAATGCTTCTTTCTGGGTTTTATTTCAGGATATTTCACTTTTTGCTATAGTCTTCAATGCACTACAAAATATCACTTCTTTCGTTTTACAGGAACAGTGTTCAAACACTACATTATGAGAAAAGAAATATAACTCCCTGAATGGAATGCACACATCACAAAGCAGTTTCTCAGAAATATTCTCTCCAGTTTGTATCTGAAGATATTTCCCATTTCCTCATAGGCCTAAATGTGCTCCCGAATGTCCCTTCGGGAATCCGTCCATGACACAGTTTCAAAACTGCGTAATAGAAAGAATGTTTTATCTCTGTGAGATGAATAGACATATCTATCACAAACCAGTTTCACAGAAAGCTTCTTTCCAGTTTTTGTCTGAGGATATTTCCTTTTTCACCATAGCCGTCCATATACTCCCGAATGTTCCCTGGTTGTGTTTTCTCCAAACAGGATTCCCCAATCCTCTATGAGAAGAAAAGTAGAAGAAGCTTAATTGCACGAGTGGACTTAATGTGACCTAGAGCAGTATCACAGAAAGTTACCTTCTGGTTTTTATCAGAAGGTATTACTTTTTCAGCACATTCTTAAGAGCGTTCCCAAACGTCCATTCTCAGGTTCCACACAAACAGTGATTTCAAACTGCTCAGTCCAAAGAATGATGTAACTTAATGAGATGAATACACACAACACAAAGCAGTTGCTCTGAAAGATTCTCTCTAGTATTAATCAGAATACATTTCCTTTCTCACCACAAGCCTCTGGGTGCTACTTAATATCCTTTCACATATTCCTCAAGGACAGAGTTTCCAAACTGGTCAATGTAGTGTAATCTTTAGCTCTCTGACATGAATGCACACGTCGCAGAGCAGTTTCTTGGAATGGTTCTTTCTGGGTTTTATATCCGGACATTTCACTTTTCGCCATAGTCTTCAATGCATTTCAAATGATCACATTTTCAGTTTTACAGGAACAGTATTCAAACACTGCCTTATGAGAAAACAGGTATAACTCTGTGAATGGAATGCACACATCACAAAGCAGTTTCTCGGAAAGCTTCTCTCCAATTTTTATCTGAAGATATTTCCTTTTTCCCCATAGGCCCGAATGTACTCCCGAATGTCCCTTTGCGAATCTGTCCATGACGCAGTTTAAAAACTGCATAATAGAAAGACAGTTTTATCTGTGTGAGATGAATAGACATATTAATCACAAAGCAGTTTCACAGAAAGCTTCTTTCCAGTTTTTGTCGGAGGATATTTCTTTTTTCACCATAGCCATCCATATGCTCCTGAATGTCCCCTGGTAGCTTTTTCTTCAAACGGGATTTCCCAATCCTGTATGAAAGAAAAGTATAACCATGTGAGTGGAATGCACACTTCACAAAGCAGTTCCTCGGAAATCTTCTCTCCAGTATCCATCTGAAGGTAATTCCGTTTTCACCATAAGCCTCAAAGTGCTCTTGAGTATCCCATAACTGACTAACCTAAAACAGTGTTAGAATACTGCTCAACAAAAACAGAAGCTTAACTGTGCGAGTGGAATTCATGTGACCTAGAGCAGTTTCACAGAATGTTTCCTTCTGGTTTTTATTGGAGGGTATTCCTTTTTCAGCCTATTGCTAAGAGCGTTCCGAAATGTTCTTTCTCAGGTTCCACAGAAACACTGATTACAAAGTATTCAATCCAAAGGATTATTTACATCTATGAGATAAATACACTTATCACAAAGCTGTTGCTCCAAAAGCTTCTCTCCAGTTTTTATCGGAAGACGTTTTCTTTCTCACCACAAGCCTCCGGGTGCCACTAAATATCCCTTAACAGATTCCTCAAAGGCAGAGTTTCCAAACTTGGCAAGGTAGTGTAAGCTTCAACTCTCTGAAATGATCGCACACGTCAGAGAGCAGTTTCTGGAACACTTCTTTCTGAGTTATATAACAGTGTCTTTCACTTCTCGCCACAGGCTTCGAAGTGCTGCAAGGTATCACCTTTTCAGTTTTACAGGAACAGTGTTCAAACACTGCCTTATGAGAAATGAGGTTCAACTCCCTGAGAGGAATGCACACGTCACAAAGCAGTTCCTCGGATTTCTTCTCTCCAGTATCTATCTGAAGATATTTCCATTTTCACCATAAGCCTCAAAGCGCTCCCTGGTATCCCTTGACTGACTAACCTAAAACAGTGTTAGAATACTGCTCAATGAAAACAGGAGCTTAAATGTGCAAGTGGACTTTACGTGACGTAGAGCAGTTTCTCAGAAGATTTCCTTCTGGTTTTTATCAGAGGGTATTTCTTTTTCTGCATATACTTAAGAGTGTTCCCAAATGTCCTTTCTCAGGTTCCACAGAAACAGTGATTTCACATTGCTCAATCTTAGGAAGGTTTTAACTCCATGAGATGAATACACACATCACAAAGCAGTTGCTCTCGAAAGCTTCTCACCAGTTTTCATCGGAAGACGTTTCCTTTCTCACCACAAGCCTCCAGGCATCACTTAATATCCTTTCCCTTCTCATATTCCTCAAAGGCACAGTTTCCAAACTGGACAACGTGGTGTAAGCGTTAACTTTCTGAAATGAATGCACACGTCAGAGAGCAGTTTCTTGGATTGCTTCTTTCTGGGTTTTATTTCAGGATATTTCACTTTTCACGACAGTCTTCAATGCTCTGCAAAATATCTCTTTTTCAGTTTTACAGTAACAGTGTTCAAACACTGTCTTATGAGAAAAGAGGTATAACTCCCTAAGTGGAATGCACACATCACAAAGCAGTTTCTCTTAAAGCTTCTCTCCAGTTTTTATCTGGAGATATTTCCTAGTTCCCCACAGGCCTGAATATGCTCCCGAATGTCCCTTCATGAATATGTCCATGATGCAGTTTCAAAACTGCATAATAGAAAGAAAGTTTTATCTATGTCAGATGAATAAGCATATCTATCACAAAACAGTTTCACAGAAAACTTCTTTCCAATTTTTGTCTGAGGTAACTTCTCTTTTCACCATAACCATCCATATACTCCCAGATGCCCATTGGTAAGTTTTTCTCCAAACAGGATTCCCCAATCCACTATGAGAAGAAACGTATAAGTCTGTGAGTGGAATGCACACGTCACATAGCAGCTCCTCGGAAATCTTCTCTCCAGTATCTATCTGAAGATATTTCCATTTTCACCATAAGTCTCTAAGCACTCCCAAGTATCCCTTAGCTATCTAACCTAAAACAGTGTTAGAATACAGCTCAAAGAAAACAGAAGCTTAACTGTGCAAGTGGACATCACAGGACCTAGAGCAGTTTCACAGAAAGATTCCTTCTGGTTTTCATCAGAGGGTATTATTTTTTCGGCATATTCTTAAGAGCGTTCCCAAAAGTCCTTTCTCAGGTCCCATAGAAACAGTGATTTCAAACTGCTCAATCCAAAGAATGTTTTAACTCTGTGAGATGAATACCCACATTACAAAGCAGTTGTTCCAAAAACTTCTCTCCAGTTTTCATTGGAAGACGTTTCCTTTCTCAGAACAAGCCTCTGGACTACTCTTAATATCTCTTCACAGATTCCTTAAGCACAGAGTTTCCAAACTGGGCAATGTAGTGTAAGCTTTAACACTCTGAAATGAATGCACTAGTCAGAGAGCAGTTTCTTGGAACGCTTCCTTCTGGGTTTTATTTCAGGATTTTTCACTTTTTGCCATACTCTTCGATGTGCTGCAGAATATCACTTTTTGAGTTTTGCAGGAACAGTGTTCAAACACTGCCTTACAAGAAAAGAGGTATATCTCCCTGAGTGAAATGCACAAATCACAAGCAGTTTCTCAGAAAGCTTCCCTCCTGTTTTTCTCTGAAGATATCTCCTTTTTCCCCACAGACATGAAGTGCACCCAAATGTCCCTTCACGAATCCGTCCATGACGCAGTTTCAAAACTGCGTAATAGGAAGAAAGTTTTTCTATGTGAGATGAATAGACATATCTATCACAAAGCAGTTTCTCAGAAAGCTTCTTTCCAGTTTTTGTCTGGGAATACTTCTTATTCACAATAGCAATTCATATACTCCCGAATATCCCCTGGTAGCGCCTTCTCCAAATGGGATTCCCCAAATCTGTATGAGAAGAAAAGTATAACTCTGTGATTGGAATGCACATGACACAAACTAGCTCCTCGTAAATCTCTCCTGTATCTATCTGAAGGTATTTCCGTTTTCACGGTAAGCCTGAAAGCTCTCCCGAGTATCCTTTAGCTGTCTAAACTAAAACAGTGTTAGAGTACTGCTCAATGAAAACAGGAGCTTAAGTGTGCGAGTGGAATTCATGTGACCTAGAGCAGTTTCAAAGAAAGTTTCTTTGTGAATTTTATTGGAGGTTGTTGTTTTTCAGCATATTCTTAAGAGTGTTGCCAAATGTCGTTTCTCAGGTACCACATAAACAGTGACTTCAAACTACACAATCCAAAGAATGATATAACTCAATGAGATGAATACACACATCACAAAGCAGTTGCTTCAAAAGCTTCTCTCCACTTTTCTTTGGAAGACGTTTCCTTTCTCACCACAATTCTCCAGGTGCCACTTAATATCCCTTCACAGATTCCTCAAAGACAGAGTTTCCAAACTGGGCAACATAGTGTAAGCTGTAACTCTCTGAAATGAATGCACACGTCAGAGAGCAGTTTCGTGGAAAGCTTCTTTCTGGGTTTTATTTCCGGATATTTCACTTTTCCCTATAGTTTTTAATGTACTGTAAAATATCACTTTTTCAGTTTTACAGGAACAGTGTTCAAACACTGCCTTATGAGAATAGAGGTAAAACTCCGTGAGTGGAATGCACCCATTGCAAAGCAGTTTCTCAGAAAGCTTCTGTCCAGTTTCTATCTGAAGATATCTGCTACTACCCTGCAGGCATGAATGTGTTCCCGAATGTCCCATCGTGAATCCGTCAATGAAGCAGTTTCAAAAGTGTGTAATAGAAAGAAAGCTTTATCTATGTTATATGAATAGACATATCAATCACAAAGCAGTGTCAGAGAACAATTCTTTCCATTTTTTGTCTGAGGTTACTTCCTTTTTCAAAAGAGCTGTCCATATATTCTTGAATGTCCCCAGGTAGCTTTTTCTCCAAAGGGGATTCCCCAATCATCTATGAGAAGAAAAGTAGAAGAAGCTTAACTGCATGAGTGGACTTCACGTGACGTAGAGTAGTTTCACAGAAAGTTTCCTTCTGGTTTTCATCGGACGGTATTATTTTGCAGGATATTCTTAAGAGCGTTCCCAAATGTCCTCTCTCAGGTTCCACAGAAACAGTGATTTCAAACTGCTCAATTCAAAGAATGATTTAACTCAATGAGATGAAGACACACATCAGAAAGCTGTAGCTTTGAAAGCTTCTCTCCAGTTTTCACCAGTAAACGTTTCCTTTCACACCACAAGTCTCCTGGCACCACTTAATATCGCTTCACAGATTCCTCAAAGACAGGGTTTCCAAACTGCGAAACATAGTGGAAGCTTTAACTCTCTGAAATGAATGCAAACGTCAGAGAGTAGTTTCTTGGAATGCTTCTTTCTGGGTATTATTTCTGGATATTTCACTTTTCGCCATAGTCTTCAATGCGCTGCAAAATGTCACTTTTTCAGTTTTACAGGAACACTGTTCAAACAGTCATATGAAAAAAGAAGTATAATTTCCTGAGTGGAATGCACACATCACAAAGCAGTTTCTAAGAATGTTTCTCTCCAGTATTTATCAGAAGTTATTTCCTATTTCTCCGCAGGCCTTAATGTGCCTCCAAATATTCCTACGTGAAAACGTCCATGACGTAGTTTCAAATCTGCGTAATGAAAGAATGTTTCATCTATGTGAGATGAATAGACATGTCTATCAGAAAGCAGTTTTACAGAAAGCTTCTTTCCAGTTTTTGTCAGAGGATACTTCCTTTTTCACCATAGCTGTCCATACACTCCTGAATGTCCCCTGGTAGCGTTTTCTCCAAACAGGATACCCCTGTCCTGTGTGAGAAGAAAGGTATAACTCTGTGAGTGGAATGGACACATCACAAAGCAGTTCCTCAGAAATCCTCTCTCCAGTATCTATCTGAAGATATTTCTGTTTTCACCGTAAGCCTCAAAGCGCTCCCAAGTATCCCTCAGCTGACTAACCTAAAACAGTGTTAGAATACTGCTCAATGAAAACAGAAGTTTAATTGTGCGAGTGGAATTCATGTGAACTAGATCAGTTTCACAGAAAATTTCCTTCTGGTTTTCATCCGAGGGTATTTCTTTTTCAGCGTATTCTTAAGAGCATTTAAGAGCATTCCCAAATGTCCTTTCTGAGGTTCCACAGAAACAGTGAATTTAAACTGCTCAATCCAATGAATGATTTAACTCTATGATATGAATACACACATCACAAAGCACTTATTCCAAAATCTTCTCTCCAGTTTTCATTGGAAGACGTTTCCTTTCTCACCACAACCCTCTGGGCACCACTTAATATCCCTTCACAGATTCTTCTAATACAGTTATCCCTTCCCAGATTCTTCAAAGACAGAGTTTCCATACTGGACAACCTAGTGTAAGCTTTAACTCTCTGAAATGAATGCACACGCAAGAGAGCAGTTTCGTGGAACGTTTCTTTCTGGTTTTTATTTCCGGATATTTCACTTTTTGCTATAGTCTTTAACACGCTGCAAAATATCACTTTTACAGTTTTATAGGAACTGTGTTCTAATGCTGCCTTCTGAGAAGGCACATTAACGCCCTGTGGAATGCACACATCACAATGCAGATTCTCAGAAAGCTCTCCAGTTTTTATCTGAAGATATCTCCTATTTAACCTCAAGTGTGAATGTGCTCCCAAATGTCCCTTCGCAAATCCGTCCATGATGCAGTTACAAAATTGTGTAATAGAAAGAAAGTTTTATCTATATGAGATGAATAGACATATCTGTCACAAAGCAGTCTCACAGAAAGCTTTTTTTGCAGTTTTTGTCTGAGGATACTTGCTTTTTCTCCATAGCCATCCATATACCCCCAAACGTCCCACAGTAACTTATTCTCCAAATGGGATTCCCCAATCCTCTATGAGAAGAAAAGTATAACTCTGTGAATGGAATGCACACGTCACAATGCAGCTCCTCGGAAATATTCTCTCCAGTATCTATCTGAAGATATTTCCCTTTTCACCATAAGCCTCAAAGCGCTCCTGAGTTTCCCTTAGCTGACTAACCTGAAACAGTGTTATGATACTGCTCAATGAAATCATAAGGTTAACTGTGTGAGTGGACTTCACCTGACCTAGAGCACTTTCACGGAAAGTTTCCTTCTGGTTTTTGTTGGAGGGTATTTCTTTTTCAGCATATTCCGAAGAGCGTTCCCAAATGTACTTTCTCAGGTTACACAGAAACAGTGATTTCAAACTGCTCAATTCAAAGAATGATTTAGCTCTCTGAGAAGAATACACACATCACAAAGTGGTTGCTCCAAAATCTTCTCTCCAGTTTTCATTGGAAGACTTTTCCTTTATCACCATAAGCCTCTGAGCGCCACTAAATATCCCTTCACAGATTCCTCAGATACAAGTTTCCAAACTGGGCAACCTAGTGTAAACTTTAACTCTCTGAAATGAATGCACACATCAGAGGGCAGTTTCTTGGATCGCTTCTCTCTGGTTTTTATATCAGGATATTTCACTTTTCACCAAAGTCTTCAATGTGCTGCAAAATATCACTTTTTCAGTTTTACAGGAACAGAGTTCAAACACTGCCTTATGAGAAAAGAGATAACTCTCTGAGTGGAATGCGCACATCACAAAGCAGTTTCTCAGAAAGCTTCTCTACAGTTTTTATCTGGAGATATTTCCGATTTCCCCACAAGCCTGAATGTGCTCCCGAATGTCCCTTCATGAATCTGTCCATGACACAGTTTCAAAACTGTGTAATAGAAAGAAAGTTTTATCTATGTGAGAGGAATAGACTTATCTATCACAAACCAGTTTCAGAGGATGCTTCTTTCCAGTTTTTGTCTGAGGATACTTCCTTTTTCACCATAGCCATTCATATACTCCAAAATGTACCCTGGTAGCATTTTATTCAAACGGGATTTCCCAATCCTCTATGAGAAGATAGGTTTAGCTCTGTGAGTGGAATGCACATGACACAAAGAAGGTCCTCAGAAATCTTCTCTTCAGTATCTATTGGGAGATGAGTCCGTTGTCACCCTAAGCATCAAAGTGCCCCCGATATCCCTTAGCTGACTAACCTAAAACAGTCTTAGTATACTGCTCAATGAAAACGGTAGCTTAAATGTAAGAGTGGAATTCACCTGACTTAGAGCAGTTTCACAGAAAGTTTCCTTCTGGTTTCTATACGAGGGCATTACTTTGTCAGCATATTCTTAAGAGCGTTCCCAAATGTCCTTTCTCAGGTTCCACAGAAACAGTGATTTCAATCTTCTCAATGCAAAGAATGATTTAACTCGGAGATGAATACACTCATCACAAAGCAGTTGCTTCAAAAGCTTCTCTCCAGTTTTCATCGGAATACGTTTCCTTTCTCATCACAAGCCTGCAGGTGCCACTTAATATCCCTTCATAGATTCCTCAAGGACAGAGTTTCCAAACTGGGAACGTAGTGTAATCTTTATCTCTCTGAATTGAATGCACACGTCAGAGAGCAGTTTCTTGGAACGCTTCTTCCTGGGTTTTATATCCAGATGTTTCACTTTATGCCATAGTCTTCAATGCACTGCAAATTATCACTTTTTCAGTTTTACAGGAACAGTGTTCAAACACTGCCTTAGGGGAAAAGTGGTATAACTCCCTGAGTGGAATGCACACATCACAAAGCAGTTTCTCAGAAAGCTTCTATCCAGTTTTTATCTTAAGGTATTTCCTATTTCCCCACAGGCCTTAATGTGCTCCTGAATGTCCCTTCGCGAATCCATCCATGAGGCAGTTTAAAAACTGCATAATAGAAAGAGAGTTTATCTATGTGAGATGAATGGGCATATATATCACAAAGCAGTTTCACAGAAAGTTTCTTTCCGGTTTTTGTCTGAGGATATTCCCTTTTTCACCACAGCAGTCCATATACTCCCAAATGTCCCCTGGTAGCTTTTTCTCCAAACGGGATTCCCAATCGTCTCTGAGAAGAAAAGTATAACTCCGTGAGTGGAATGCAGACGTCAAAAAGCAGCTCCTCGAAAATCTTCTCTCCAGTATCTATCTGAAGATATTTCTGTTCCCAAATGTCCTTTTTCAGGTTTTACAGAAACTGTGATTTCAAACTGCTCAATCCAAAGTATGATTTAACTCTATGAGATGAATACACACATCACAAAGCAGTTGCTCCCAAATCATCTCCCCAGTTATCTTCGGAAGACGTTTCCTTTCTCGCCACAAGCCTCTGGACACTTAATATCCCTTCACAGATTATTCAAAGATAGAATTTCCGAACTGGGCAACGTAGTGTTAGCTTTAACTCTCAGAAATGAATGCACACGTCAGAGAGCAGTTCCTTGGAACGTTTCTTTCTTGGTTTTATTTCCAGATATTTTACATTTCATCATTGTCTTCATGCCCTGAAAAATACCACTTTTTCTGTTTTACAGAAACAGTGTTCAAACATTGCCTTATGAGAAAAGATGTATAACTCCCTGAGTGGAATGCTCACATCACGAAGCACTTTCACAGAAAGCTTCTCTCCAGTTGTTATCTGAAGATATTTCCTATTTCCCCACAGGCCTGAATGTGCTCCCGAATGTCCCTTGGTGAAACCATCCATGACACAATTTCAAAACTGCCTAATAGAAAGAAAGTTTTATCTATGTGAGATGGAAAACTTATGTATCACAAAGCAGTTTCACAGAAAGTTTCTTTACAGTTTTTCTCTGAGGATACTTCCTTTTCACCATAGCCGTCCAAATACTCCTGAATGTACCCTGGTAGCGTTTTCTCCAAATGGGATTCCCCAATCCTCTATGAGAAGAAAAGTATAACTCTGTGAGTGGAATGCACACATCACAAAGAAGCTCCTCAGAAATCTTCTCTCCAGTATGTATCTGAAGATATTTCCGTTTTCACCATCAGCCTCAAAGCATTCCAGATTATCCCTTAGCCGTCTAACGTAAAACAGTATTAGAATACTGCTCAATGAAAACAGAAGCTTAACTGTGCGAGTGAAATTCACGTGACCTAGAGCAATTTCACAGATGTTTCCTCAGGTTTTTATCAGAGGGTATTTCTTTTTTAGTACATTCTTAAGAGCTTTCCCAAATGTCCTTTCTCAGGTTCCACAGACACAGTGATTACAAACTGCTCAATGCAAAGTATGATTTAAATCCATGAGATGAATACACGAATCACAAAGCAGTTGCTCTAAAAGCATCTCTCCAATTTTCATCGGAAGACGTTTCTTTTCTCACCACAAGCCTCCAGACTCCACTAAATATTCCTTCACAGATTCCTCAAAGACAGATTTTCCTAACTGGGCAAAGTAGTGTAAGCATTAACTCTCTGAAATGAATGCACACGTTAGAGAGTAGTTTCTTGGAAAGCTTCTTTCTGAATTTTATTGCAGGATAATTCACTTTTCACCATAGTCTTCAATGAACTCTAAAACCTTTTCAGTTTTACAGGAACAGTGTTGAAACAGTGTCTTATGAGGAAAGAGGTATAACTACCTGAGTGGAATGCACACATCACAAAGCAGTTTCTCAGAAAGCTTCTCACCCATTTTTATCTGGAGGTATTTCCTATTTCCCCACAGGCCTGAAGGTGCTTCCGAATGTCCCTTCACGAATCTGTCCATGATGCAGTTTCAAAACTAGGTAAAAGAAAGAAAGTTTTTTCTATGTGAGATAAATAGACATATCTAACACAAAGCAGTTTCAGAGAACGCTTCTTTCCACTTTCTGTCTGAGAATACTTCCTATTTACCATAGTCATCCATATACTCTCGAATGTCCCCTGGTAGCGTTTTCTCCAAATGGGATTCCCCAATCCTCTATGAGAAGAAAGGTTTAATTCTGTGAGTGGAATACACAAGTCACAAAGCAGTTTCTCGGAAATTTTCTCTCCAGTATCTATCTGATGATATTTCCGTTTTCACCGTAAGCCTCAAACTCTCCCGATTATCCCTTAGCTGAATAACCTAAAACAGTGTTAGAATGCTGTTCAATGAAAACAAAAGCTTAACTGTGCGAGTGGAATTCACATGACATAGAGCAGTTTCACAGAAAGATTCCTTCTGGTTTGTATCAGAGAGTCTTTCTTTTTCAACATGTTGTAAAGGGAGTTCAAAAATATCCTTTATCAGGTTCCACAGAAGCAGTGATTTCAAACTGCTAAATCTAAAGAATGATTTAACTCTATGAGATGAATACACACATCACAAAGCAGTTGTTACGAAAGTTTCTCTACAGTTTTCATTGGAATACGTTTCCTTTCTCACCAGAAGCCTCTGGGCGCCACTTAATATCCCTTCACAGATTGCTCAAAGTCAGAATTTCCAAACTGGTCAACGTAGTACAAGCTTTAACTCTCAGAAATGAATGCACACATCACAGAGCAGTTTCTTGGAATGCTTCTTTCTGAGTTTTATTTCAAGATATTCCACTTTTCGCCATAGTCTTCAATGCACTGCAAAATATCACTTTTTCAATTTTACAGGAACAGTGTTCAAACACTGCCTTAAGAGAAAAGAGGTATAACTCCCTGAATGGAATGCACACGTCACAAAGAAGTTTCTCTGAATGCCTCTTTCCAGTTTTTATCTGGAGATATTTACAATTTCTCCACAGGCCTGAATGTGCTCCAGAATATCCCTTCTTGAATCCGTCCATGACGCACTTTCAAAACTGCATAATGGACATAAACTTTTATCTATGTGAGATGAATAGACATATCTATCACAAAGCAGATTCACAGAAAGCTGCTTTTCAGTTTTGGTCTGAGGATACTTCCCTTTTCACCATGGCCGTCCATATACTCCTGAATGTCCCCTGGTAGCGTTTTCTCCAAACGGGATTCCCCAATCTTCTATGAGAAGAAAGGTAGAAGAAGCTTAACTGCGCTAGTGGACTTCACATGACCTAGAGAAGTTTCACAGAAAGTTTCCTTCTGGTTTTTATCGGAGGGCAATACTTTGTCAGCATATTCTTAAGAGCATTCCCAAATGTCCTTTCTCAGGTTCCACAGAAACAGTGATTTCAATCTTCTCAATGCAAAGAATGATTTAACTCGGAGATGAATACACTCATCAGAAAGCAGTTGCTTTGAAAGCTTCTCTCCAGTTTTCATCGGAATACGTTTCCTTTCTCATCGCAAGCCTGCAGGTGCCACTTAATATCCCTTCACAGATTCCTCAAGGACAGAGTTTCCAAACTGGGCAACGTAGTGTAAGCTTTATCTCTCTGAATTGAATGTACATGTCAGAGAGCGGTTTCTTGGAACGCATTTTCTGGGTTTTATTTCCAGATATTGCACTTTTCAAAATAGTCTTCAATGCACTGCAATATATCTCTTTCTCAGTTTTACAGGAACAGTATTCAAACACTGCCTTATGACAAAAGAGGTTTAACTTCCTGACTGGAATGCACACATCATAAAGCAGTTTCTCAGAAAGCTTCTCTACAGTTTTTATCTGAAGATATTTTCTATTTCCTCACAGGCCTGAATGTGCTCCCAAATGTCCCTTCGTGAATCCATCCATGAGGCAGTTTCAAAACTGCGTAACAGAAAGAAAGTGTTATCTCTGTGAGATGAATGGACATATATATCACAAAGCAGTTTCACAGAAAGCTTCTTTCCAGTTTTTATCTGGAGATATTTCTTGTTTCCCCACAACCCTGAATGTGCTCCCGAATGTACCTTTGTGAATCCGTCCATGATGCAGTTTCAAAACCTGCGTAATAAAAAGAAAGTTTTATCTATGTGAGATGAATAGACATATCTACCACAAATAGTTTCAGAGAATGCTTCTATCCAGTTTTTCTCTGAGGATACTTCCTTTTTCACCATAGCCGTCCATATACTCGAGAATGTCCCTTGGTAGCGTTTTCTCTAAATGGGATTCCCCAATCCTCTATGAGAAGAAAGGTTTCACTCTGTGAGTGGAATGCACATGTCACAAAGCAGCTCCTCAGAAACTTTCTCTTCAGTATCTATCGGAAGATATTTCCGTTTTCACTGTAAGCCTCAAAGTGCCTCCGAGTATCCCTTAGCTGACTCACCTAAAAGAGTGTTAGAATACTGCTCAAGGTAAACAGAAGCTTAACTGTGTGAGTGGACTTCACGTGACTTAGAGCAGTTTCACAGAAAGATTCATTCTGGTTTATAGCGCAGGGTTTTTCTTTTTCAGCATATTCTTAAGAGCGTTCCCCAATGTCCTTTCTCAGGTTCCACAGAAACAGGGATTTCAAACTGCTCACTCCAAAGAATGATTTAACTCAATGAGATGAATACACATATCACAAAGAAGACTACGGTGAAAAGTGAAACATCCTGAAATAAAACCCAGAAATAATCGTTCCATAAAACTGCTCTCTGGCGTGTGCATTCACTTCAGAGAGTTAAAGCTGACACTACATTGCCCAGTTTGCAAACTCTGTCTTTGAGTAATCTGTTAATGGATATTAAGTGGTGCCCAGATTCTTCTGGTGAGAAAGGAAACGTGTACCCATGAAAACTGGGGAGAAGCTTTCAGAGCAACTCCTTTATGATGTGTGTATTCATCATATAGAGCTAAAACATTCTTTGGATTGAGCAGTTTGAAATCACTGTTTCTGTGGAACCTGAGAAAGGATATTTTTGAACACTCTTAAGAATATGCTAAAAAGTAATACCGTCCGAAAATAACCAGAAAGAAACTTTCTGTGAAAGTGCTCTAGGTCACGTGAATGCCACTTGCACAGTTAAGCTTCTGATTTCATTGAGCAGTATTCTAACACTGTTTTAGGTTAGTCAGCTAAGTGATACTCGGGAGTGCTTTGAGGCTTACAGTGAAAACCAAAATATCTTCAGATAGGTAATGGAGAGAAGATTTCCAAGGAGCTGCTTTGTGGCATGTGCATTCCACTCACAGAACTAAACCTTTATTCTCATAGAGGAATGGGGAATCCCGTTTGGAGAAAATGCTACCAGGGGACATTCTGGACTATATGCATGGCTATGGTGAAAAAGGAAGTATCCTCAGACAATAACTGCAAAGAAGCGTCCTCTGAAACTGCTTTGTGATAGATGTCTATTCAACTCACATAGAAAAAACTTTCTTTCTATTACTCAGTTTTGAAGCTGCATCATGGACGTATTCATGAAGGGACATTCAGGAGCGTATTCAGGTCTGTTGGGAAATAGGAAATAACTCCTCATAAAAACTGTAGAGAGGCTGCTTTGTGATGTGTGCATTCCACTCAGGTATTTATACTTCCTTCCTCATAAGACAGTGTTTCAACACTGTTCCTGTAAAACTGAAAAAGTGATATTTTACAATTCATTGAATACTATGTCGAAAAGTGAAATATCCGGAGATAAAACCCAGAAAGAAGTGTTCCAGGAAACTGCTCTCTGACGTGTGCATTCATTTCAGAGAGTTAAAGCTAACACTACATTGATCAGTTTGGAACCTCTGTCTTTGAAGAATTTGTGATGGGATATTTAGTGGTGCCAGGAGGCTTGTGGTGAGAAAGGAAACGTCTTCTGATCAAAACTGGAGAGAAGCCTTCATAGCAACTGCTTTGTGATGTGTGTATTGATCTCATAGAGTTAAATCATTCTTTGGATTGAACAGTGTCAATTCACTTTTTCTGTGGAACCTGAGAAAGAATATTAGGGGTCCGGGAGCAAGATGGCTGAATAGGAACAGCTCCAGTCTCCAACTCCCAGTGTGAGCGACACAGAAGATGGTGATTTCTGCATTTTCAACTGAGGTACAGGGTTTATCTCACTGGGGAGTGCTGGACGATCGGTGCTGGTCAGCTGCTGCAGCCCGACCAGCGAGAGCTGAAGCAGGGCGAGGCATTGCCTCACCTGGGAAGTGCAAGGGGGAAGGGAATCCCTTTTCCTAGCCAGGAGAACTGAGACACACAACACCTGGAAAATCAGGTAACTCCCACCCCAATACTGCGCTTTAAGCAAACAGGCACACCAAGAGATCATATCCCACACCTGGCCGGGAGGGTCCCACACCCATGGAGCCTCCCTCATTGCTAGCACAGCAGTCTGTGATCTACCGGCAAGGCAGCAGCGAGGCTGGGGGAGGGGCGCCCGCCATTGCTGAGGCTTAGGTAGGTAAACAAAGCTGCTGGGAAGCTCGAATTGGGTGGAGCTCACAGCAGCTCAAGGAAACCTGCCTGTCTCTGTAGACTCCACCTCTGGGGACAGGGCAATAACAAACACAGCCGAAACCTCTGCAGACGCAAATGACTCTGTCTGACAGCTTTGAAGAGAGCAGTGGATCTCCCAAAATGGAGCTTGAGATCTGAGAAGGGACAGACTCCCTGCTCAAATGAGTCCCTGACCCCTGAGTAGCCTAACTGGGAGACATCCCCCACTAGGGGCAGTCTGACACCCCACACCTCACAGGGTGGAGTACACCCCTGAGAGGAAGCTTCCAAAGCAAGAATCAGACAGGTACACTCGCTGTTCAGAAATATTCTATCTTCTGCAGCCTCTGCTGCTGATACCCAGGCAAAAAGGGTCTGGAGTGGACCTCAAGCAATCTCCAACAGACCTACAGCTGAGGGTCCTGACTGTTAGAAGGAAAACTATCAAACAGGAAGGACACCTACACCAAAACCCCATCAGTACATCACCATCATCAAAGACCAGAGGCAGATAAAACCACAAAGATGGGGAAAAAGCAGGGCAGAAAAGCTGGAAATTCAAAAAATAAGAGCGCATCTCCCCCGGCAAAGGAGCGCAGCTCATCGCCAGCAACGGATCAAAGCTGGACGGAGAATGACTTTGACGAGATGAGAGAAGAAGGCTTCAGTCCATCAAATTTCTCAAGGCTAAAGGAGGAATTACGTACCCAGCGCAAAGAAACTAAAAATCTTGAAAACAAAGTGGAAGAATTGATGGCTAGAGTAATTAATGCAGAGAAGGTCCTAAACGAAATGAAAGAGATGTAAACCATGACAAGAGAAATACGTGACAAATACACAAGCTTCAGTAACCGACTCGATCAACTGGAAGAAAGAGTATCAGCGATTGAGGTCAAATGAATGAAATGAAGCGAGAAGAGAAACCAAAAGAAAAAAGAAGAAAAAGAAATGAACAAAGCCTGCAAGAAGTATGGGATTATGTAAAAAGACCAAATCTACGTCTGATTGGGGTGCCTGAAAGTGAGGGGGAAAATGGAACCAAGTTGGAAAACACTCTTCAGGATATCATCCAGGAGAACTTCCCCAACCTAGTAGGGCAGGCCAACATTCAAATCCAGGAAATACAGAGAACGCCACAAAGATGCTCCTCGAGAAGAGCAACTCCAAGACACATAATTGCCAGATTCACCAAAGTTGAAATGAAGGAAAAAATCTTAAGGGCAGCCAGAGAGAAAGGTCGGGTTACCCACAAAGGGAAGCCCATCAGACTAACAGCAGATCTCTTGGCAGAAACTCTCCAAGCCAGAAGAGAGTGGGGGCCAATATTCAACATTCTTAAAGAAAAGAATTTTCAACCCAGAATTTCATATCCAGCCAAACTAAGTTTCATAAGTGAAGGAGAAATAAAATCCTTTACAGATACGCAAATGCTTAGAGATTTTGTCACCCTAGGCCTGCCTTACAAGAGACCCTGAAGGAAGCACTAAACATGGAAAGGAACAACTGGTACCAGCCATTGCAAAAACATGCCAAAATGTAAAGACCATCGAGGCTAGGAAGAAACTGCATGAACTAACGAGCAAAATAACCAGTTAATATCATAATGGCAGGATCAAGTTCACACATAACAATCTTAACCTTAAATGTAAATGGACTAAATGCTCCAATTAAAAGACACAGACTGGCAAACTGGATCAAGAGTCAAGACCCATCAGTCTGCTGTATTCAGGAGACCCATCTCAAACGCAGAGACATACATAGGCTCAAAATAAAGAGATGGAGGAAGATTTACCAAGCAAATGGAGAACAAAAAAAAGCGGGGGTTGCAATACTAGTCTCTGATAAAATAGACTTTAAACCATCAAAGATCAAAAGAGACAAAGAAGGCCATTACATAATGGTAAAGGGATCAATTCAACAGGAAGAGCTAACTATCCTAAATATATATGCACCCAATACAGGAGCACCCAGATTCATAAAGCAAGTCCTTAGAGACTTATAAAGAGACTTAGACTCCCATACAATAATAATGGGAGACTTCAACACTCCACTGTCAACATTAGACAGATCAACGAGACAGAAAGTTAACAAGGATATCCAGGAATTGAACTCATCTCTGCAGCAAGCAGACCTAATAGACATCTATAGAACTCTCCACCCCAAATCAACAGAATATACATTCTTCTCAGCACCACATCGCACTTATTCCAAAATTGACCACATAATTGGAAGTAAAGCACTCCTCAGCAAATCTACAAGAACAAGAAATTATAACAAACTGTCTCTCAGACCACAGTGCAATCAAACTAGAACTCAGGACTAAGAAACTCAATCAAAACTGCTCAACTACATGGAAACTGAACAACCTGCTCCTGAACGACTACTGGGTACATCATGAAATGAAGGCAGAAATAAAGATGTTCTTTGAAACCAATCAGAACAAAGATACAACATACCAGAATCTCTGGGACACATTTAAAGCAGTGTGTAGAGGGAAATTTATAGCACTAAATGCCCACAAGAGAAAGCAGGAAAGATCTAAAATTGACACTACAACATCACAATTAAAAGAACTAGAGAAGCAAGAGCAAACACATTACAAAGCTAGCAGAAGGCAAGAAATAACCGAGAGCAGAGCAGAACTGAAGGAGATAGAGACACAAAAACACTCCAAAAAATCAATGAATCCAGGAGTTGGTTTTTTGAAAAGATGAACAAAATTGACAGACCGATAGCAAGACTAATAAAGAAGAAAAGAGAGAAGAATCAAATAGATGTAATAAAAAATGATAAAGGGGATATCACCACCGACCCCACAGAAATACAAACTACCATCACAGAATACTATAAGCTCCTCTACACAAATAAACTGGAAAATCTAGAAGAAATGGATAATTTCCTGGACATGTACACTCTTCCAAGACTAAACCAGGAAGAAGTTGAATCCCTGAATAGACCAATAGCAGGCTCTGAAATTGAGGCAATAATTAATAGCCTACCAACCAAAAAAAGTCCAGGATCAGATGGATTCACAGCTGAATTCTACCAGAGGTACAAGGAGGAGTTGGTACCATTCCTTCTGAAACTATTCCAATCAATAGAAAAAGAGGGAATCCTCCCTAACTCATTTTATGAGGCCAACATCATCCTGATACCAAAGCCTGGCAGAGACACAACAAAAAAAGAGAATTTTAGACCAATATCCCTGATGAACATCGATGCAAAAATCCTCAATAAAATACTGGCAAACCAGATTCAGCAACACATCAAAGAGCTTATCCACCATGATCAAGTGGGCTTCATCCTTGAGATGGAAGGCTGGTTCAACATTCACAAATCAATAAACATAATCCAGCATATAAACAGAACCAAAGACAAGAACCAAATGATTATCTCAATAGATGCAGAAAAGGCTTTTGACAAAATTCAACAGCCCTTCATGCTAAAAACGCTCAATAAATTCGGTATTGATGGAACGTACCTCGAAATCATAAGAGCTATTTATGACAAACCCACAGCCAATATCATACTGAATGGGCAAATACTAGAAAAATTCCCTTTGAAAACTGGCACAAGACAGGGATGCCCTCTCTCACCACTCCTATTCAACATAGTGTTGGAAGTTCTGGCTAGGGCAATCAGGCAAGAGAAAGAAATCAAGGGTATTCAGTTAGGAAAAGAAGAAGTCAAAATGTCCCTCTTTGCAGATGACATGATTGAATATTTAGAAAATCCCATTGTGTCAGCCCAAAATCACCTTAAGCTGATAAGCAACTTCAGCAAAGTCTCAGGATACATAGTTAATGTGCAAACATAACAAGCATTCTTATACACCAGTAACAGACAAACAGAGAGCCAAATCATGAATGAACTTCCATTCACAATTGCTTCAAAGAGAATAAAATACTTAGGAATCCAACTTACAAGGGATGTAAAGGACCTCTTCCAGGAGAACTATAAACCACTGCTCAGTGAAATAAAAGAGGACACAAACAAATGGAAGAACATACCATGCTCATGGATAGGAAGAATCAGTATCGTGAAAATGGTCATACTGCCCAAGGTTATTTATAGATTCAAGGTCATCCCCATCAAGCTACCAGTGAGTTTCTTCACAGAATTGGAAAAATCTGCTTTAAAGTTCATATGGAACCAAAAAAGAGCCCGCATCTAAAGACAATCCTAAGTCAAAAGAACAAAGCTGGAGGCATCATGGTACCTGACTTTAAACTATACTACAAGGCTACAGTCACCAAAACAGCATGGTACTGGTACCAAAACAGAGATATAGACCAATGGAACAGAACAGAGTCCTCAGAAATAATACCACACATCTACAGCCATCTGATCTTTGACAAACCTGAGAGAAACAAGAAATGGGGAAAGGATTCCCTATTTAATAAATGGTGCTGGGAAAATTGGCTTGCCATAAGTAGAAAGCTGAAACTGGATCCTTTCCTTACTCCTTATATGAAAATTAATTCAAGATGGATTAGAGACTTAAATGTTAGACCTAGTACCATAAAAACCCTAGAGGAAAACCTAGGTATTACCATTCAGGACATAGGCATGGGCAAAGACTTCATGTCTAAAACACCAAAAGCAATGGCAGCAAAAGCCAAAATTGACAAATGGGATCTCATTAAACTAAAGAGCTTCGCACAGCAAAAGAAACTACCATCAGAGTGAACAGGCAACCTACAGAATGGGAGAAAATTTTTGCAATCTACTCATCTGACAAAGGGCTAATATCCAGAACCTACAAAGAACTCAAACAAATTTACAAGAAAAAAACAAACAACCCCATCAAAAAGTGGGCAAAGGATATAAACAGACATTTCTCAAAAGAAGACATTCATACAGCCAACAGACACATGAAAAAATGCTCATCATCACTGGCCATCACAGAAATGCAAATCAAAACCACAATGAGATACCATCTCACACCAGTTAGAATGGCGATCATTAAAAAGTCAGGAAACAACAGGTGCTGGAGAGGATGTGGAGTAATAGGAACACTTTTACACTGTTGGTGGGATTGTAAACTAGTTCAACCATTATGGAAAACAGTATGGCGATTCCTCAAGGATGTAGAACTAGATGTACTATTTGACCCAGCCATCCCATTACTGGGTATATACCCAAAGGATTATAAATCATGCTGCTATAAAGACACATGCACACGTATGTTTATTGCGGCACTATTCACAATAGCAAAGACTTGCAATCAACCCAAATGTCCATCAGTGACAGACTGGATTAAGAAAATGTGGCACATATACACCATGGAATACTATGCAGCCATCAAAAAGGATGAGTTTGTGTCCTTTGTAGGGACACGGATGCAGCTGGAAACCATCATTCTTAGCAAACTATCACAAGAACAGAAAACCAAACACCGCATGTTCTCACTCATAGGTGGGAACTGAACAATGAGATCACTTGGACTCGGGAAGGGGAACATCACACACCGGGGCCTATCATGGGGAGGTGGGAGGGGTGAGGGATTGCATTGGGAGTTATACCTGATGTAAATGACGAGTTGATGGGTGCTGACGAGTTGATGGGTGCAGCACAGTAACATGGCACAAGTATACATATGTAACACACCTGCACGTTATGCACATGTACCCTAGAACTTAAAGTATAATAATAAAAAAAAGAATATGCTGAGAAAGAAAAACCCTGCAATATAAACCAGAATGAATCTTTCTGTTAAACTGCTCTAGGTCACATGAAGTCCACTCGCAAAATCAAGTTTCTGTTTTCATTCAGCAGTATTCTAACACTGTTTTAGGTGAGTCCGCTAAGGGATATTTGGGAGTGCTTTGAGGCTTATGGTGAAAACAGAAATATCTTCAGATAGATACTGGGAAGAAGGTTTCTGAGGAGCTGCTTTGTGATGTGTGCATTCCACTCACAGAGTGAAACCTTTCTTCTCATAGAGGATTGGGGAATCCCGTTTGGAGAAAAGGCTACCAGGGGACATTGTTGAGTGTATGGACGGCTTTGTTGAAAAAGGAAGTATCCTCAGAGAAAAACTGGAAAGAAGCATTCTCTGAAACTGCTTTGTGATAGATATGTCTATTCATCTCACATAGAAAAAACTTTCTTTTGATTACGCAAGTTTTGTAACTGCATCATGGACGGATTCACCAAGGGACATTAAGGAGCACATTCAGGGTTGTGGGGAAACAAGAAATATCTCCAGATAAAAACTGGAAAGAAGCTTTCTGTGAAACTGCTTTGTGATATATATGTCTATTCATCTCACATAGATAATACTTTCTTTCTGTTACGCAGTTTTGAAACTGCCTCATGGATAGATTCACGAAGGGACATTAAGGAGTACGTTCAGGCTTGTGAGGAAATAGAAAATATCTTCAGATAAAAACTGTAGAGAAGCTTTCTGAGAAACTGGTTTGTGATGTGTGCATTCCACTCAGGGAGTTAAACCTCTTTTGTCCTAAGGCAGTGTTTGAACACTGTTCATGTAAAACTGAGAAAGAGATATATTGCAGTGCTTTGAAGACTATTGTGAAAAGTGCAATATCCGGAAATAAAACCCAGAAAGAAGCGTTCCAAGAAACTGCTCTCTGCTGTGTGCATTCATTTCCGAGAAATAAAGGTTACACTACGTTGCCCAGTATGGAAACTCTGTCTTTGAGGAATCTGTGAAGGGATATAAGTGGCACCGGGAGGCTTGTGGTGAGAAAAGAAACGTCTTCCGATGAAAACTGGAGAGTAGCTTTCGAAAAGTAGAACTCTGAGGGTGGAATGCACATTTCACAAAGCAGCTTCTTGGAAATCTTCCCTCCAGTATCTATCTGAAGTTATTTCCATTTTCACCATAAGCCTAAAAGCACTCCCGAGTATCCCATAGCTGAATAACCTAAAACAGTGTAAGAATACTGCTCAATGAAAACTGTTGCTTAAATGTCAGAGTGGAATTCACGCAACTTAGAGCAGTTTCACAGAAAGTTTCGTTCTGGTTTCCAGAGGAGGGAGTTATTTTGTCAGCATATTCTTAAGGGCATTCCCTAATGTCCTTTCTCAGGTTCCACAGAAAGTGTGATTTCAAATTGTTCAATCCAAAGAATGATTTAACACAATGAGATGAATACAAACATCACAAAGCAGTTACTCTGAAAGCTTCTCTCCAGTTTTCATCGGAAGACATTTCCTTTCTCACCACAAGCCTCCTGGTGCCACTGAATATCCCTTCACAGATTCCTCAGACACAGAATTTTAAAACTTGGCAACGTAGTGTAAGCATTAACACTCTGAAATGAATGCACACGTTGAGAGCAGTTTCTTGGAACGCATTTTTCTGAGTTTTATTTCAAGACATCTCTCTTTTCTCCATAGTCATCAGTGTGTTGCAAAATATCATTTTTCCAGTTTTACAAGAACAGTGTTCCAACACTACCTTATGAGAAAAGAGGTATAACACCCTGAATGAAATGCACACATCCCAAAGCAGTTTCTCAGAAAGTTTCTCTCCAGTTTTTATCTGAAGATTTCTCCTAATTCCCCACAAGACTGAATGTGCTCAGGAATGTCCCTTCGTGAATCCATCCATGACGCACTCTCAAAACTGTGTAATAGAAAGAAGGTTTTATCTGTGTGAGATGAATAGACGTATCTATCACAAAGCATTTTCACAGAAACCTTCTTTCTAGTTTTTGTCTGAGGATATTTCCATTTTCACTATAACCGTCCATATACTCCTGAATGTCCCCTGATTGCGTTTTCTCCAAACGGGATTCCCCAATCCTCTCTGAGTAGAAAAGTATAACTCTGTGAGTGGAATGCACACATCACAAAGGAGCTCCTCGGAAATCTTCTATCCAGTAACTATTTGAAGATATTTCCATTCTCAACGTAGGCCTCAAAGCGCTACTGGGTATCCCTTAGCTGACTAACCTAACACAGTGTTAAATACTGCTCGATGAAAACAGAAGCTTAACTGTGCGAGTGGACTTCACGTGATGTAGAACAGTTTCACACAAAGTTTCCTTCTGGCTTTTATCGGATTGTATTTGTTTTTCAGGATATTCTTAAGAGCATTCACAAATGTCCTTTCTCAGGTTCGACAGACACAGTGATTTCAAACTGCTCAATCCAAAGGATGATTTAACTCCATGAGATGAATACAAACATCATGAAGCAGTTGCCCCGAAAGCTTCTCTCTAGTTTTCAATGGAAGACATTTCCTTTCTCACCAAAAGACTCCAGGTGACACTTAATATCTCTTCACAGATTCATCAAAGAGAGAGTTTCCAAACTGGGCAATGTAGTGTAAGCTTTACCTATCTAAAATGATTGCAGATGTCAGAGAGCAGTTTCTTGGAACACTTCTTTCTTGGCTAAATTTCAGGATATTTCACTTTTCACCATAGGCTTCAATGCGCTGCAAAATATCACTTTTTCCATTTTACTGGAACAGTGTTCAAACACTGCCTTATGAGAAAAGACGTATAACCCCCTGAGTGGAAAACACACATCCCAAAGCAGTTTCTCAGAAAGCTTCTATATAGTTTTTATCTGGAGATATTTTCTATTTCCCCACCAGCATGAATGTTCTTCTGAATATCTCTTCGTGAATCCGTTCATGATGCAGCTTCAAAACTGCGTAATAGAAAGAAAGTGTTTATATATGTGAGATGCATAGACATATCTATCACAAAACAGTTTCACAGAAAGCTTCTTTCCGTTTTTTATCTGAGGATAGTTCCTTTTTCACCATAGCAGTCCATATACTCTTGAATGTCCCCTGGTAGTTTTTCTCCAAATGGGAGTCCCCAATCCTCTTTGAGAAGAAAGGTATACCTCTGTAAGTGAAATGCACACGTTACAAAGCAGCTCCTCGGAAATCTTCTCTCCAGTATCTATCTGAAGATATTTCCATTTTCACGAAAGCCTCCAAGTGCTCTCGAGTATCCCTTAGTTGACTAATCTAAAACAGTGTTAGAATACTGCTCAATGAACACAGAAGCTGAACTGTGTGAGTGGACTTCACGTGATCTAGAGCAGTTTCATAGAAAGTTTCCTTATGGATTTTATCGGAGAGTATTTCTTTTTCAGCATATTCTTAAAAGCATTCCCAAATGTCCTTTCACCGGTTCCACAGAAACAGTGATTTCAAAGTGCTCAATGCAAAGAATGATTTAACTCTATGAGATGAATGCACACATCAGAAAGCAGTTGCTTCAAAATCTTCTCTCCAGTTTTCATCGGAACACGTTTCCTTTCCCCACACAAGCCTCCAGGGGCCATTTAATATCCCTTCACAGATTCCTCAAAGACAGAGTTTCCAAACTGGGAACGTAGTGCAAACTTTAACTCTCTGAAATGAATGCACACGTCAGAGAGCAGTTTCTTGGAACGTTTCTTTCTGGGTTTTATTTGAGGATGTTTCACTTTTCGCCATAGTCTTCCTTGCACTGCAAAATATCACTTTTTCAGTTTTACAGGAACAGTGTTCAAACACTGCCTTATGATAAAAGAGGTATAACTCCCTGAATGGAATGTACACATCACAAAACATTTTCTCAGAAAGCTTGTCTCCAGTTTTTAACTGAAGATATCTCCTTTTTTCCCACAGGTCTGAATGTGCTCCCAAATGTCCCTTTGCAAATCCATCCATGTCTCAGAATCAAAACTAGGCGATAGAAAGAAAGTTTTATCAATGTGAGATGAATAGACATATCTATCAAAAGCCATTTCAGAAAGCTTCTTTCCAGTTTTTGTATGAGGATACTTCCTTTTCACCTTAGCTTTGCATATACTCCTGAATGTCCCCTAGTAGCGTTTTCTCCAAACGGGATTCACCAATCTTCTCTGAGAAGAAAAGTATAATTGTGTGAGTGGAATGCACACGTCACAAAGCAGCTCCTTGGAAATCTTCTCTCCAGTATCTATGTGAATAGATTTCCGTTTTCACCGTAAGTCTCAAAGCGCTCCTGATTATCTCATAGCTGACTAACCTAAAACAGTGTTAGAATACTGGTCAATGAAAACAGAATCTTAACTGTACAAGTGGAATTCACGTGACCTAGAGCAGTTTCACAGAATGTTTCCTTCTGGTTGTTATTCGCGGGTATTACTTTTTCAGCATATTCTTAAGAGCGCTCACAAATATCCTCTCTCTGGTTCCACAGAAACAGTGATTTCAAACTGCTCAATCCAAAGAATGATTTAACTCCATGAGATGAATACACACATCACAAAGCACTTGCTCTGAAAGCTTCTCTCCACTTCTCATCGGAAGACGTTTCCTTTCTCATCACAAGAGGCCGGGTGCCACTTAATATCCCTTCCCAGATTCCTCACAGACAGAGGTTCCAAACAGGGCAACGTAGTGGAAGCTTTAACTCTCTGAAATGAATGCCCACCCCAGAGAGCAGTTTCTTGGAACGTTTCTTTCTGGTTTTTATTTCCGGATATTTCCCTTTTTGCCATAGTCTTCAAAGTGCTGCAAAATATCACTTTTCCAGTTTTACAGGAACAGTGCTTTAACACTGGTATGAGAAAATTGGAGTAACACCCTGTGGAATGCACACATCACAAGGCAGTTCCTCAGAAAAATTCTGTCCAGTTTTGAAGATATCTCCTATTTAACGTCAAACACGAATGTGCTCCCGAATGTCCCTTCGCAAATCCGTCCATGACACAGTTTCAAAGCTGCATAATAGAAAGAAAGTTTTATCTATGTGAGATGCATAGACACATCTATCACAAAGCAGTGTGAGAGAACACTTCTTTCCAGTTTTGACTGAGGATAATTCCTTTTTCACCATATCCGACCATAGTCTCCCAAATGTTCCCTGGTAGCGTTTTCTCCAAACGGGATTCCCCAAACCTCTATGAGAAGAAACGTTTCACTCTGTGAGTGGAATGTACACGTCAAAAGCACCTCCTCGGAAATCTTCTCTCCAGAATCTATCAGAAGATATTTCTCTTTCTACCATAAGCCTCATAGCGCTCCCGAGTGTCCCTTAGCTGACTCACCTGAAACAGTGTTAGAATACTGGTCAATGAAGACAGAAGCTTAACAGTGCAAGTGGAATGCACGTGACCTGGAGCAGTTTCACAGAAGATTTCCTTCTGTTTTTTTGGAGGGTATTTCCTTTTCAGCATATTCTTATGAGTGTTCCCAGATGTCCTTTCTCAGTTTCCACAGAAACAGTGATTTCAAACGGTTCAATCCAAAGAATGTGTCAACTCTATGAGATGAATACACAAAGCACAAAGCAGTTGCTCCAAAAGCTTCTCTCAAGTTTTCATGCGAAGACGTTTCCTTTTTAACCAGAATCCTCTGGGTGCCACTTAATATCCTTTCACAGATTCCTCAAAGACAGAGTTTCCAAACTGGGCAACGTAGTGGAAGCTTTAACTCTCTGAAATGAATGTACTCCTCACAGAACTGTTTCTTGGAATGCTTCTTCCTGGGTTTTATTTCCAGATATTTCACATGTCACCATAGTCTTCAATGTGCTACAAAATATCACTTTTTCAGTTTTACGGGAACAGTGTTTGAAAACTGCTTTATGAGAAAAGAGGTATAATTCTTTCATACCTGTGTGGAATGCACACATCACAAAGCAGTCTCTCGGAAAGCTTCACTCCAGTATTTATCAGAAGATATTTCCTATTTCCCCACAGGCGTGAATGTGTCTCTGAATGTCCCTTCGCGAATCCGTCTATGACGCGTATCAGTCTGTCTATGATGCAGTATCCAGGTTATGATGAGTGGAAAGCACACTTCTCAAAAGAGCTCCTTGGAAATCTTCTCTCCAGTTTCTATCTGAAGATATTTATGTTTTCACCGTAAGCCTCAAGGCGCTCAGGAGTATCCCTTAGCTGACTCACCTAAAACAGTGTTAGAGTACTGCTCAATGAAATCAGAAGCTTAACTGTACAAATGCAATTCACGTGACCTAGAGCAGTTTCACAGAAAGTTTCCTTCTGGTTTTTATCGGAGGGTATTACTTTTTCAGCATATTCTTAAGAGCGTTCTCAATATCCTTTCTCTGGTTCCACAGAAACAGTGATTTCAAACTGCTCAATCCAAAGAATGATTTAACTCTATGAGATGAATACACACATCACAAAGAACTCGCTCCGAAAACTTCTCTACACTTCTCATCGGAAGACATTTCCTTTCTCACCACAAGAATTCGGGCGACCCTTAATATCCCTTCCCAGATTACTCAAAGACAGAGTTTCCAAACTGGGCAACGTAGTGGAAGCTTTAACTCTCTGAAATGAATACACAGCCCAGAGAGCAGTTTCTTGGAACGTTTCTTTCTGGTTTTTATTTCCGGAAATTTCACTTTTTGCCATAGTCCTCAACGTGCTGCAAAATATCACTTTTTCAGTTCCACAGAAACAGTGCTCAAACACTGCTATAAGAAAAAGGGTATAAAGCCCTGTGGAATGCACACATCACAACGCAGTTTCTCATACAACTTCTCTCCAGTTTTTATCTGAAGATATCTCCTCTTTAAAGTCAAGTGCGAATGTGCTCCTGAATATCCCTTAGCAAATCCGTCCATGACGTGGTTTCAAAACTGCGTAATAGAAAGAAAGTTTTTTCTATGTGAGATGCATAGACATGTGTATCACAATGCAGTTTCACGGAAAGCTTCTTTCCTGGTTTTGTCTGAGGATACTTGCTTTTTCACTGGAGCTGTCCTTATACTCCCAAAAGTCCCATGGTAGCTTATGATTCAAATGGGATTCCCCCGTCCTCTGTGAGAAGAAAGGTATAACTCTGTGTGTGGAATGCACACGTATCAAAGCAGCTCCACGGATATCTTCTCTCCACTATCTAACTGAAGATATTTCCGTTTTCAACATAAGCCTCAAAGCCCTCCCGAGTGTCCCCTGGCTGACTCACCTAAAACAGTGTTAGAATATTGCTCAATGAAAACAGAAGCTTACCAGTGCGAGTGGACTTCACGTAACCTAGAGCAGTTTCACAGAAAGTTTCCTTCTGGTTTTTATTGGATGTTATGTCTTTTTCAGCATATTCTTAAGAGCATTCCCAAATGTCCTTTCTCAGGTTCCACAGAAACAGTGATTTCAAACTGCTCAGACCAAAGAATGATTCAACTCTATGGGATGAATACATACATCACAAAGCACTTGCTGCGAAAGCTTCTCACCAGTTTTCATGCGAAGACGTTTCCTTTCTCACCGCAAGCCTCCAGGCGCCATTTTATATCCCTTTGCAGATTCCTCAGAGACAGAGTTTCCAAACTGGGCTACACAGTGGAAACTTTAACTCTCTGACATGAATGCACTCGTCAGAGAACAGTTTCTTGGAACTCTTCTTTCTGAGTTTTATTTCCAGATATTTCACTTGTCGCCATAGTCTTCAAAGCACTGCAAAATATCCCTTTTTCAGTTTTACAGGAACAGTGTTCAAACACTGTCTTGTGAGAAAAGAGTTGTAACTCCCTGGGTGGAATGCACACATCACAAAGTAGTTTCTCCGAACGCTCCTTTCCAGTTTTTATCTGGTGATATTTTTTATTTCTCCATAAGCCTTAATGGGCTCCCGTATGTCCCTTCGAGAATCAGTCCATGACACAGTTTCAAAACTGCGTAATAGAAAGAAAGATTTATCTAAGTGAGATGAATAAACATATCTATTACTAAGCCGTGTGAGAGCACGCTTCTTTCCAGTTTTAGTCTGAGGACAATTCCTTTTTCACCATAGCCGTCTGTATACTCCCGAATGTCCCCTGGTAGTGTTTTCTCCAAACGGGATTCCCCAATTCTCTATGAGAAGAAGGGTTTCACTCTGTAAGTGGAATGTACACTTAAAAGCACCTCCTCGGAAATCTTCTCTCCAATATCTATCTGAAGATATTTCCGTTTTCACCGTAAGCCTCATGGCACTCCCGAGTATTCCTTAGCTGAATCACCTAAGACAGTGTAAGAATACTGCCCAATGAAAACAGCAGCTTAACAGTGTCAGTGGACTTCATGTGGCATAGAGCAGTTTCACAGAAAGTTTCCTTCTGATTTTTATTGGAGGTTATGTCTTTTTCAGCATATTCTTGAGGGCATTCCCAAATGTCCTTTCTCAGTTTCCACAGAAACAGTGATTTCAAACTGCTCAATCCAAAGAATGATTTAACTCTATGAGATGAATACACACAGCACAAAGCAGTTGCTCCGAGAGCTTCTCTCCAGTGTCTTGCGAAGATGTTTCCTTTCTCACCGGAAGACTCCGGGCACCACTTAATATCCCTTCCCAGATTCCTCAAAGAGAGACTTTGCAAACTGGGCAATAAAGTGGAAGCTTTAACTCTCTGAAATGAATGCACTCATCAGACAGCATTTTCGTGGAATGCATCTTTCTGGGTTTTATTTCCAGATATTTCACTTTTTGCCATAGTCTTCAATGCATTGAAAAATAATACTTTTTCAGTTTAACTGGAACAGTGTTTGAATACTGCCTTATGAGAAAAGAGGTAAAATTCCCTGAGTGGAATGCACACATCACAAAGCAGTCTCTCGGAAGCTTCACTCCAGTAATTCTCAGAAGATATTTCCTGTATGCCCACAGGTCTGAATGTGTCTCTGAATGTCCCTTCGTGAATCCGTCTATGACAAGTTTCAATCTGTCTATGACGCATTATCAACACTTTGACGAGTGGAATGTACACATCACAAAGGAGCTCCTCGGAAATTTTCTCTCCAGCATCTATCGGAAGATATTTCCATTTCCACCATAAGCCTCAAGGCGCTCCCGAGTATCCCGTAGGTGACTCACCTAAAACAGTGTTAGAATACTGCTCAATGGGACTCACACTGGGGCGGAGCAAGATGGCCGAACAGGAGCAGCTCCAGTCTCCAACTCCCAGCGCGAGTGACACAGAAGACCGGTGATTTCTGCATTTTCAACTGAGGTACAGGGTTCATCTCACTGGGGAGTGCCAGACGATCGGTGCTGGTCAGCTGCTGCAGCCCGACCAGCGAGAGCTGAAGCAGGGCGAGGCATTGCCTCACCTGGGAAGTGCAAGGGGGAAGGGAGTCCATTTTCCTAGCCAGGGGAACTGAGACACACAACACCTGGAAAATCGGGTAACTCCCACCCCAATACTGCGCTTTAAGCAAACAGGCACACCAGGAGATCATATCCCACACCTGGCCGGGAGGGTCTCACACCCACGGAGCCTCCCTCATTGCTAGCGCAGCAGTCTGTGATCTACCGGCAAGGCAGCAGCGAGGCTGGGGGAGGGGCGCCCGCCATTGCTGAGGCTTAAGTAGGTAAACAAAGCTGCTGGGAAGCTCGAAATGGGTGGAGCTCACAGCAGCTCAAGGAAACCTGCCTGTCTCTGTAGACTCCACCTCTGGGGACAGGGCACAGTAAACTAAACAAATGCAGCAGACACCTCTGCAGACGCAAACGACTCTGTCTGACAGCTTTGAAGAGAGCAGTGGATCTCCCAACACGGAGGTTGAGATCTGAGAAGGGACAGACTCCCTGCTCAAGTGGGCCCCTGACCCCTGAGTAGCCTAACTGGGAGACATACCCCACTAGGGGCAGTCGGACACCCCACACCTCACAGGGAGGAGTACACCCCTGAGAGGAAGCTTCCAAAGCAAGAATCAGACAGGTACACTCGCTGTTCAGAAATATTCTATCTTCTGCAACCTCTGCTGCTGATACCCAGGCAAACAGGGTCTGGAGTGGACTTCAAGCAATCTCCAACAGACCTACAGCTGAGGGTCCGGACTGTTAGAAGGAAAACTATCAAACAGGAAGGACACCTACACCAAAACCCCATCAGTACAACACCATCATCAAAGACCAGAGGCAGATAAAACCACAAAGATGGGGAAAAAGCAGGGCAGAAAAGCTGGAAATTCAAAAAATAAGAGTGCATCTCCCCCGGCAAAGGAGCGCAGCTCATCGCCAGCAACGGATCAAAGCTGGACGGAGAATGACTTTGACGAGATGAGAGAAGAAGGCTTCAGTCCATCAAATTTCTCAGAGCTAAAGGAGGAATTACGTACCCAGCGCAAAGAAACTAAAAATCTTGAAAACAAAGTGGAAGAATTGATGGCTAGAGTAATTAATGCAGAGAAGGTCCTAAACGAAATGAAAGAGATGTAAACCATGACAAGAGAAATACGTGACAAATACACAAGCTTCAGTAACCGACTCGATCAACTGGAAGAAAGAGTATCAGCGATTGAGGTCAAATGAATGAAATGAAGCGAGAAGAGAAACCAAAAGAAAAAAGAAGAAAAAAGAAATGAACAAAGCCTGCAAGAAGTATGGGATTATGTAAAAAGACCAAATCTACGTCTGATTGGGGTGCCTGAAAGTGAGGGGGAAAATGGAACCAAGTTGGAAAACACTCTTCAGGATATCATCCAGGAGAACTTCCCCAACCTAGTAGGGCAGGCCAACATTCAAATCCAGGAAATACAGAGAACGCCACAAAGATACTCCTCGAGAAGAGCAACTCCAAGACACATAATTGCCAGATTCACCAAAGTTGAAATGAAGGAAAAAATCTTAAGGGCAGCCAGAGAGAAAGGTCGGGTTACCCACAAAGGGAAGCCCATCAGACTAACAGCAGATCTCTCAGCAGAAACTCTCCAAGCCAGAAGAGAGTGGGGGCCAATATTCAACATTCTTAAAGAAAAGAATTTTCAACCCAGAATTTCATATCCAGCCAAACTAAGTTTCATAAGTGAAGGAGAAATAAAATCCTTTACAGATAAGAAAATGCTTAGAGATTTTGTCACCACTAGGCCTGCCTTACAAGAGACCTTGAAGGAAGCACTAAACATGGAAAGGAACAACCGGTACCAGCCACTGCAAAAACATGCCAAAATGTAAAGACCATCGAGGCTAGGAAGAAACATGAACTAACGAGCAAAATAACCAGTTAATATCATAATGGCAGGATCAAGTTCACACATAACAATATTAACCTTAAATGTAAATGGACTAAATGCTCCAATTAAAAGACATAGACTGGCAAACTGGATAAAGAGTCAAGACCCATCAGTCTGCTGTATTCAGGAGACCCATCTCACAGCAGAGACATACATAGGCTCAAAATAAAGGGATGGAGGAAGATTTACCAAGCAAATGGAGAACAAAAAAAAGCAGGGGTTGCAATACTAGTCTCTGATAAAACAGACTTTAAACCATCAAAGATCAAAAGAGACAAAGAAGGCCATTACATAATGGTAAAGGGATCAATTCAACAGGAAGAGCTAACTATCCTAAATATATATGCACCCAATACAGGAGCACCCAGATTCATAAAGCAAGTCCTAGAGACTTACAAAGAGACTTAGTCTGCCATACAATAATAATGGGAGACTTCAACACTCCACTGTCAACATTAGACAGATCAACGAGACAGAAAGTTAACAAGGATATCCAGGAATTGAACTAATCTCTGCAGCAAGCAGATCTAATAGACATCTATAGAACTCTCCATCCCAAATCAACAGAATATACATTCTTCTCAGCACCACATCATACTTATTCCAAAATTGACCACGTAATTGGAAGTAAAGCACTCCTCAGCAAATGTACAAGAACAGAAATTATAACAAACTGTCTCTCAGACCACAGTGCAATCAAACTAGAACTCAGGACTAAGAAACTCAATCAAAACCGCTCAACTACATGGAAACTGAACAACCTGCTCCTGAATGACTACTGGGTACATAACGAAATGAAGGCAGAAATAAAGATGTTCTTTGAAACCAATGAAAACAAAGATACTACATACCAGAATCTCTGGGACACATTTAAAGCAGTGTGTAGAGGGAAATTTATAGCACTAAATGCCCACAAGAGAAAGCAGGAAAGATCTAAAATTGACACTCTAACATCACAATTAAAAGAACTAGAGAAGCAAGAGCAAACACATTCGAAAGCTAGCAGAAGGCAAGAAATAACTAAGATCAGAGCAGAACTGAAGGAGATAGAGACACAAAAGCCCTCCAAAAAATCAATGAATCCAGGAGTTGGTTTTTTGAAAAGATCAACAAAATTGGCAGACCACTAGCAAGACTAATAAAGAAGAAAAGAGAGAAGAATCAAATCGACGCAATTAAAAATGATAAAGGGGATATCACCACCGACCCCACAGAAATACAAACTACCATCAGAGAATACTGTAGACACCTCTACGCAAATAAAATGGAAAATCTAGAAGAAATTGATAATTTCCTGGACACTTACACTCTTCCAAGACTAAACCAGGAAGAAGTTGAATCCCTGAATAGACCAATAGCAGGCTCTGAAATTGAGGCAACAATTAATAGTCTACCAACAAAAAAAAGTCCAGGACCAGATGGATTCACAGCTGAATTCTACCAGAGGTACAAGGAGGATTTGGTACCATTCCTTCTGAAACTATTCCAATCAATAGAAAAAGAGGGAATCCTCCCTAACTCATTTTATGAGGCCAACATCATCCTGATACCAAAGCCTGGCAGAGACACACAACAAAAAAAGAGAATTTTAGACCAATATCCCTGATGAACATCGATGCAAAAATCCTCAATAAAATACTGGCAAACCGGATTCAGCAACACATCAAAAAGCTTATCCACCATGATAAAGTGGGCTTCATCCCTGGGATGCAAGGCTGGTTCAACATTCGCAAATCAATAAACATAATCCAGCATATAAACAGAACCAAAGACAAGAACCGCATGATTATCTCAATAGATGCAGAAAAGGCTTTTGACAAAATTCAACAGCCCTTCATGCTAAAAACGCTCAATAAATTCGGTATTGATGGAACGTACCTCAAAATAATAACAGCTATTTATGACAAACCCACAGCCAAGATCATACTGAATGGGCAAAAACTGGAAAAATTCCCTTTGAAAACTGGCACAAGACAGGGATGTCCTCTCTCACCACTTCTATTCAACATAGTGTTGGATGTTCTGGCTAGGGCAATCAGGCAAGAGAAAGAAATCAAGGGTATTCAGTTAGGAAAAGAAGAAGTCAAATTGTCCCTGTTTGCAGATGACATGATTGTATATTTAGAAAACCCCATTGTCTCAGCCCAAAATCTCCTTAAGCTGATAAGCAACTTCAGCAAAGTCTCAGGATACAAAATTAATGTGCAAAAATCAAAAGCATACATATACACCAGTAACAGACAAACAGAGAACCAAATCAGGAATGAACTTCCATTCACAATTGCTTCAAAGAGAATAAAATACCTAGGAATCCAACTTACAAGGGATGTAAAGGACCTCTTCAAGGAGAACTACAAACCACTGCTCAGTGAAATCAAAGAGGACACAAACAAATGGAAGAACATACCATGCTCATGGATAGGAAGAATCAATATCGTGAAAATGGCCATACTGCCCAAGGTAATTTATAGATTCAATGCCATCCCCATCAAGCTACCAATGAGTTTCCTCACAGAATTGGAAAAAACTGCTTTAAAGTTCATATGGAACCAAAAAAGAGCCTACATCTCCAAGACAATCCTAAGTCAAAAGAACGAAGCTGAAGGCATCACGCTACCTGACTTCAAACTATACTACAAGGCTACAGTCACCAAAACAGCATGGTACTGGTACTAAAACAGAGATATAGACCAATGGAACAGAACAGAGTCCTCAGAAATAATACCACACATCTACAGCCATCTGATCTTTGACAAACCTGAGAGAAACAAGAAATGGGGAAAGGATTCCCTATTTAATAAATGGTGCTGGGAAAATTGACTAGCCATAAGTAGAAAGCTGAAACTGGATCCTTTCTTACTCCTTATACGAAAATTAATTCAAGATGGATTAGAGACTTAAATGTTAGACCTAATACCATAAAAACCCTAGAGGAAAACCTAGGTAGTACCATTCAGGACATAGGCATGGGCAAAGACTTCATGTCTAAAACACCAAAAGCAACGGCAGCAAAAGCCAAAATTGACAAATGGGATCTCATTAAACTAAAGAGCTTCTGCTCAGCAAAAGACACTACCATCAGAGTGAACAGGCAACCTACAGAATGGAGAAAATTTTTGCAATCTACTCATCTGACAAAGGGCTAATATCCAGAACCTACAAAGAACTCAAACAAATTTACAAGAAAAAAACAAACAACCCCATCAAAAAGTGGGCAAAGGATATGAACAGACATTTCTCAAAAGAAGACATTCATACAGCCAACAGACACATGAAAAAATGCTCAGCATCACTGGCCATCAGAGAAATACAAATCAAATCCACAATGAGATACCATCTCACACCAGTTAGAATGGCGATCATTAAAAAGTCAGGAAACAACAGGTGCTGGAGAGGATGTGGAGAAACAGGAACACTTTTACACTGTTGGTGGGATTGTAAACTAGTTCAACCATTATGGAAAACAGTATGGCGATTCCTCAAGGATCTAGAACTAGATGTACCATATGACTCAGCCATCCCATTACTGGGTATATACCCAAAGGATTATAAATCATGCTGCTATAAAGACACATGCACACGTATGTTTATTGCAGCACTATTCACAATAGCAAAGACTTGGAATCAACCCAAATGTCCATCAGTGACAGACTGGATTAAGAAAATGTGGCACATATACACCATGGAATACTATGCAGCCATCAAAAAGGATGAGTTTGAGTCCCTTGTAGGGACTTGGATGCAGCTGGAATCCATGATTCTTAGCAAACTATCACAAGAACAGAAAACCAAACACCGCATGTTCTGACTCATAGGTGGGAACTGAACAATGAGATCACTCGGACTCAGGAAGGGGAACATCACACACCGGGGCTATCATTGGGAGGGGGGAGGGGGGAGGGATTGCATTGGGAGTTATACCTGATGTAAATGACGAGTTGATGGGTGCAGCACAGCAACATGGCACAAGTATACATATGTAACAAACCTGCACGTTATGCACATGTACCCTACAACTTAAAGTATAATGATAAAAAAAAAAGAATACTGCTCAATGAAAACAGAACCTTAACTGTGCGAATGCAATTCCCGTGACCAAGAGCAGTTTCTCAGAACGTTTCTTTCTGGTTTTTATCGGAGAGTATTACTTTTTCAGAATATTCTTAAGAGCGTTCCCAAATATCCTTTCTCAGGTTCCACAGAAACAGTGATTTCAACCTGCTCAATCTGAAGAATGATTTAACTCCATGAGATGAATACACACATCACAAAGCACTTGCTCTGAAAGCTTCTCTCCACTTCTCATCAGAAGACGTTTGCTTTCTCACTGCAAGAATCTGGGCGCCACTTAATATCCCTTCCCAGATTCCACAAAGACAGAGTTTACAAACTGGTCAACGTAGTGGAAGCTTTAACTCTCTGAAATGAATGCACACCGCAGAGAACAGTTTCTTGGAACGTTTGTTTCTGGTTTTTATTTCCGGATATTTCACTTTTTGCATAGTCTTCAACGTGCTGCAAAATATCATTTTTTCAGTTTTACAGGAAGAGTTCTCAAACACTGCTATGAGAAAAAAGGTATAACGCCATGTGGAATGCAAACATCAAAACGCAGTATCTCAGAAAGCTTCTCTTCAGTTTTTATCTGAAGATAACTCCTATTTAATGTCAAGCACGAATGTGCTCCCAAATCTCCGTTTGCAAATCCGTCCATGGCACAGTTTCAAAACTGTGTAATAGAAAGAAAGTTTTATCTATGTGAGATGCATAGACATATCTATCAGAAAGCAGTTTCACAGAAAGCCTCTTTCCAGTTTTTGTGTGAGGATACTTGCTTTTTCACCGTAGCCGTCCATAGACTCCCAAATGTCCGGTGTTAGCTTATTCTACAAATGAGATTCCCCCGTCCTCAATGAGAACAAACGTGTAACTCTGTGAGTGGAATGCACACGTAAAAAGTAGTTCCTCGGAAATCTTTCCAGTATCTATCTGAAGATATTTCCCTTTTCCCTGTAATCCTCAAAGCGTGCCCCGGTATCCATTAGATGACTCACCTAAAAGGGTGTTAGAGTACTGCTCAATGAAAACAGAAGCTTAAAAGTGCGAGTGGAATGCACGTGACCTAGAGTCATTTCACAGAAGGTTTCCTTCTGGTTTTTATTGGAGGGTATTTCTTTTCCAGCATATTCTTAAGAGTGTTCCCAAATGTCTTTTCTCAGTTTCCACAGAAACAGTGATTTCAAACTGCTCAATACAAAGAATGATTTAACTCTATGTGATGGATACACACAACACAAACCAGGTTCTCCGAAAGCTTCTCTCCAGTTTTCATTATAGGACGTTTCCTTTCTCACCGGAAGCATCCGGGTGCCACTTAATATCCCTTCACAGATTAATCAGAGGCAGAGTTTCCAAACTGGGTGACGTAGTGTCAACTTTAAATCTCTGAAATGAATGCAGACGCCAGAGAAAAGTTTCGTGGAACGTAGCTTTCTGGGTTTTATTCCTGGATATTTCACGTTTTGCCATACTCTTCAAAGCGCTGCAAAATATCCCTTTTTGAGTTTTACAGGAACAGTGTTCAAACACTGTCTTACAAGAAAAGAGGTATATCTCCCTGGGTGGAATGCAGACATCACAAAGATGTTTCTCCAGAAGCTTCTCTCGAGTTTTTTTCTGGCGATATTTCCTATTTCCCCATAAGCCTTAATGTGCTCCCTTATGTCCCTTCGGGAATCCGTCCATGACGCAGTTTCAAAACTGTGTAATAGGAAGAAAGATTTATCCAAGTGAGATGAATAGACATATCTATTACAAAGCAGTGTGAGAGAACGCTTATTTCCAGTTTTTGTCTGAGAATAATTCCTTTTTCACCACAGCTGGCTGTATACCCCGAATGTAGCCTGGTAACGTTTTCTCCAAACGGAATTTCCCAATCCTCTATGAGAAGAATGGTTTCACTCTGTGAGTGGAATGTACACGTCAAAAGCACCTCCTCGGAAATCTTTCTCCAGTATCTATCCGAAGATATTTTCGTTTTCACCAAAAGCCTCAAAGCACTCCCGAGTGTCCCTAGTTGACTAACCTAAAACAGTGTTACAATACTACCCACTGAAAACAGAAGCTGAATAGTGCAAGTGGACTTCACATGGCCTAGAGCAGTTTCATAGAAATTTTCCTTCTGGTTTTTATTGGAGGTTGTGTCTTTTTCAGCATATTCTTAAGAATGTTCCCAAATATCCTTCCTCAGTTTCCACAGAAATAATGATTTCAAACTGCTCAATCCAAGGAGTGATTCAGCTCTATGAGATTAATAAACACACCACAAAGCACTTGCTCCGAATGTTTCTCACCAGTTTTCATGCGAAGACATTTTCTTTCTCACCGGAAGCCTCTGGGTGTCACTTAATATCCCTTCACAGATTCCTCAAAGACAAAATTTCCAAACTGGGTAATGTAGTGGAAGTTTTAACTCTCTGAAATGAAAGCTCTCATCAGAGAGCAGTTTCTTGGAACGCTTCTTTCTGGGTTTTATTTCCAGATATATCAGTTTTTGCTATTGTCTTCAATGCACTGCAAAATATCACTTTTTCAGTTTTACGGGAACAGTGTTCGTACACTGCCTGATGAGAAAAGATGTATAATTCCCTGAGTGGAATACACACATCACAAAGCAGTCTATCGGAAAGTTTCACTCGGGTATTTATCTTAAGATATTTCCTTTTGACCCACAGGACTGAATGTGTCTCTGAACGCCCCTTCGCGAATTCGACTGTGACGAGTATCACTCCGTCTATGATGCAGTATCAACACTATGATGAGTGGAATGTACACGTCACAAAGGAGCTCCTCGGAAATCTTCTCTCCAGTATCTATTGGGAGATATTGCCCTTTTCACCATAAGACTCAAGGCGCTTCCAAGTATCCCTTAGCTGACTCATGTAAAACAGTGTTAGAATACTGCTCAATGAAAACAGAAGCTTACCTGTACGAATGCAACTCACATCACCTAGAGCAGTGTCACAGAACATTTCCTTCTGGTTTTTATTGGAGGGTAATACTTTGTCAGCATATTCTTAAGAGCGTTCAAAAATATCCTTTCTCAGGTTCCACAAAAATGGTGATTTCAAATTGCTCAATCCAAAGAGTTATGTAACTCTCTGAGATGAATACACACATCACAAAGCATTTGCTCTCAAAGCTTCTCTCCACTTCTCATCAGAAGACGTTTCCTTTCTCACCAAAGATTCCGGATGCCACTTAATATCCCTTCCCTGATTCTGACAGACAGAGTTTTCAAACGTGGCAACGTAGTGGAAGCTTTAACTCTCTGAAATGAATGCACACTCCAGAGAGCAGTTTCTTGGAATGCTTCTTTCTGGTATTTACATCCGGATATTTCACTTTTCACCATAGTCTTCAATGCACTGCCAAATATCCCTTTTATAATTTTACAGGAACAGAGCTCAAACATTGCTATGAGAAAAAAGGTATAACGCCCTGTGGAATGCACACATCATAACGCAGTTTCTCAGAAAGCTTCTCTCCAGTTTTGATTTGAAGATATCTCCTATTTAACGTCAAGCACGGATGTGCTCCCGAATGTCAATTCGAGATCCGTCCATGATGCTGTTTCAAAACTGCGTAATAGGAAGAAAGTTTTATCAATGTGAGATGCACAGACATATCTATCACAAAGCAGTTTCACAGAAAGCTTCTTTCCAGTTTTTGTCTGAGGTTACTTGCATATTCACCATAGCCGTCCATAGATTCCCAAATGTCCTGTGGTGGCTTATTCTCCAAATGTTAATCCTCCATCATCTATGAGAAGAAAGGTATAACTCTGTGATTGGAATGCCATGTAACAAAGCAGCTCCACGGAAATCTTCTCTTCAGTATCTATCTGAAGATATTTCCTTTTTCCCCATGAGCCTCAAAGCACTCCCGTATATCCCTTAGATGACTCACCTAAAACAGTGTTAGAATACTGGTCAATGGAAACACAAGAATAAATGTGCGAGTAGAATGCACGTGACCTAGATCAGTTTCACAGAAGGTTTCCTTCTGGTTTTTATTGGAGGGTATTTCTTTTTCAGCATATTCTTAAGAGTGTTCCCAAATGTTTTCTCTCAGTTTCCACAGAGATTTCAAACTGCTCAATACAAAGAATGATTTAACCCTATGAGATGGATATACACATCACAAGCCAGGTTCTCAGAAAGCTTCTCTCCAGTTTTCACTATAAGACATTTCCTTTCTCACCGGAAGCATCCGGGCGCCACTTAATATCCTTTCACAGAGTAATCACAGACAGAGTTCCCAAACTGGGCAACGTAGTGTCAACTTTAATTCTCTTAAATGAGTGCACCCGCCAGAGAGAAGTTTCTTGGAACGTTGCTTTTTGTGTTTTATTCCTGGTAATTTCACCTTTCACCATATTCTTCAAAGCACTGCAAAATATCCCTTTTTCAGTTTTTACAAGAAAAGTGTTCAAACACTCTCTTATGAGAAAAGAGGTATAACTCCCTGGGTGGAATGCACACATCACAAAGCAGTTTTTCTGAAAGCTTCTGTCCAGTTTTTATGTGTTGATATTTCCTATTTCCCCATAAGACTTAATGTGCTCCTGAATGTCCCTTCGGGAATCCATCCGTGACGCAGTTTCAAAACTGCGTAATAGAAAGAACGATTTATCTAAGTGAGATCAATAGACATATCTATTACAAAGCAGTGTGAGATTCTGCTTCTTTCCAGTTTTTGTCTGAGGATAATTCCTTTTTCACCATAGCCGTCTGTACACTCTCGAATGTCCCCTGGTAGCATTTTCTCCAAACGGGACTCCCCAATATTCTATGAGAAGAAAGGTTTCACTCTTGTGAGTGGAATGTACACGTCAAAAGCAACTCCTCGGAAATCTTCTCTCCAGCATCTATCTGAAGATAATTCCGTTTTCACCATAAGCCTCAAAGCGCTCCTGAGTGTCCCTTAGCTGACTTACCTAAAACAGTGTTAGAATACTGCCCAAAGAAAACAGGAGCTTCACAGTGTGAGTGGACTTCACGTGACCTAGATCAGTTTCACAGAAAGTTTCCTTCTGGTTTTTATTGGAGGTTATGTCTTTTTCAGCATATTCTTAAGAGCGTTCCCAAATGTTCTTTCTCAGGTTCCAAAGAAACAGTGATTTCAAACTACTCAATCCAAAGAATGATTCAACAGTATGAGATGAATACACACAGCACAAAGCACTTGCTCCAAAAACTTCTCACCAGTCTTCATGGGAAGACGTTTCCTTTCTCACCGGAAGCATCTGGGCGCCACTTAATAACCCTTCACAGATTTCTCAAACACAGAGTTTCCAAACTGGGCAACGTAGAGGAACCTTTAACACTTTGAAATGAATGCACTCGTCAGAGAGCTGTTTCTTGGAACGATTCTTTCTGGGTTTTATTCTGAGATATATCACTTTTCGCCATAGTCTTCAATGCACTGCAAAATATCACTTTTTCAGTTTTACAGGAACAGTTTTTGAACACTGCCTTATGAGAAAAGAGGTATAATGCCCTGAGTGGAATGCACACATCGCAAAGCAGTCTCTCGGAAAACTTCACTCCAGTATTTATCAGAAGATATTTCCTATTTCTCCACAGGCCTTAATGTGTCTCAGAATGTCCCTTTGCGAATTGGTCTATGAGGAGTATCAATGCGTCTATGATGCAGTATCAACACTATGACGAGTGGAATGTACACGTCACAAAGGAGCTCCTCGGAAATCTTCTCTCCAGTATCTATCAGAAGATATTTCCGTTTTCACCGTAAGCTTCAAGGCACTACCGTGTATCACTTAGCTGACTCATCTAAAACAGTGTTAGAATACTAGTCAATGAAAGCAAAAGCTTATTTGTGCGAATGCAATTGACGTGACCTAGAGCAGTTTCACAGAACACTTCCTTCTGGTTTTTATTGGAGAGTATTACTTTTTCAGCATATTCTTAAAACCGTTCCCAAATATCCTTTCTCAGGTTCCACAGAAACAGTGATTTCACACTGCTTAATCCAAAGAATGATTTAACTCTATGAGATGAATACAAACATCACAAAGTACTTGCTGCTAAAGCTTCTCTACGCTTCTCATCAGAAGACGTTTCCTTTCTCACTAGAAGAATCTGGGCACCACTTAATATCCCTTCCCAGGTTCCTCAAAGACAGAGTTTCCAAACTCGGCAACGTAGTGGAAGCTTTAACACTCCGAAATGAATGCAAACCCCAGAGAGCAGTTTCTTGGAACATTTCTTTTTGGTTTTTATTTCTGAATTTTTCACTTTTTACCATAGTCTTCAACGTGATCCCAAATATCACTTTTTCAGTTTTACAGGAACAGTGCTCAAACACTGCTATGAGAAAAAAGGTATAACTCCCTGTGGAGTGCACATATCAGAACGCAGTTTCTCAGAAAGCTTCTCTCCAGTTTTTATCTGAAGATATCTCCTATTTAACGTCAAGCATGAATGTGTTCTCGAATGTCGCTTCACAAATCCGTCCATGATGCAGTTTCAAAACTGTGTAATAGAAATAAACTTCTATCTATGTGAGATGCATAGACATATCTACCACAAAGCAGTTTCACAGAAAGATTCTTTCCAGTCTTTGTCTCAGGATACTTGCTTTTTCACCATAGCCGTCCATAGACTCCCAAATGTCCTGTGGTAGCTTATCCTCCAAATGGGATTCTCCAGTCCTCTATGACAAGAAAGGCATAACCCTGTGACTGGAATGCACACATAACAAAGCAGCTCCATGGAAATCTTCTCTCCAGTATCTATATGAAGATATTTCCCTTTTCACCATAAGCCTCAAAGTGCTCCCGAGTATCCCTTAGCTGACTCACCTAAAACAGTGTTAGAATACTGGTCAATGAAAACAGAAGCTTAAATGTGTGAGTGGAATGCACGCGACCCAGAGCAGTTTAACAGAAGGTTTCCTCCTGGTTTTTATTGGAGGGTATTTCTTTTTCAGCATATTCTTAAGAGTGTTCCCAAATGTCCTTTCTCTATTTCCACAGAAACAGTGATTTCAAACTGCTCAATACAAAGAATGATTTAACTCTGTGGGATGGATACACACATCACAAAACAGGTTCTCCTAAAGCTTCTCTCCAGTTTTCATTATAAGACATTTCCTTTCTCACCGCAAGCTTCTGGGCGCCAGTTAATATCCCTTTGCAGATTAATCAGAGACAGAATTTCCAAACTGTGGATCATAGTGTCAAGTTTAACTCTCTGAAATGAATGCACATGCCAGAGAGAAGTTACTTGGAACGTTGCTTTCTGGGTTTTATTCCTAGATATTTCACTTTTCACCATATTCTTCAAAGCGCTGCAAAATATCCCCTTTTCAGTTTTATAGGTACAGTGTTCAAACACTGTCTTATGAGAAAAGAGATATAACTCCCTGGGTGGAATGCACACATCACAAAGCAGATTCTTCAAAAGCTTCTCTCCAGTTTTTATCTGCTGGTATTTCCTATTTCCCCATAAGCCTTAATGTGCTCCCGAAAGTCCCTTCGGGAATCCGTCCATGACGCAGTTTCAAAACTGCATAATAGAAAGAAAGATTTATCTAAGTGAGATGAATGGACATATCTATTACAAAGCAGTGTGAGAGAATGCTTCTTTCCAGTTTTTGTCTGAAGATAATTCCTTTTTCACCATAGCCATCTGTATACCCCTGAATGTAAATTAGTAGCGTTTTCTCCAAATGGGATTCCCCAATACTCTATGAGAAGAAAGGTTTCACTCTGTGAGTGGAATGTACACGTCAAAAGCACCTCCTCGGAAATCTTCTCTCCAGTATCTATCTGAAGATATTTCCGTTTTCATCATAACCCTCAAAACACTCCCGAGTGTCCCTTACTGACTCACTTAAAACAGTGTTAGCATATTGCCCAATTAAAACAGAAACATAAGAGTGCGAGTGGACTTCACATGACCTAGGGCAGTTTCACAGAAAGTTTCCTTCTGGTTTTTATTGGAGGTTTATCTTTTTCCGCATATTCTTAAGAGCCTTCTGAAATGTCCTTCCTCAGCTTCCAGAGAAACAGTGATTTCAAACTGCTCAATCCAAAGAACGATTCAACTCTATGAGACGAAAACACACAGCACGAAGCACTTGCTCCCAAAGCTCCTTACCAGTTTTCATGTGAAGAGGTTTCCTTTCTCACCGGAAGCCTCTGGGTGCCACTTAATACCCCTTCCCAGATTCCTCAAAGACAGAGTTTCCAAATTGGGCAACGTAGTGGAAGCTTTAACTCTGTGAAGTGAATGCACTTGTCAGAGAACATTTTCTTGGAACGCTTCTTTCAGGGTTTTACTTCCAGATATTTCACTTTTCGCCAAAGTCTTCAATGTGCTGCAAAATATCATTTTTTCAGTTTTACAGGAACAGTGTTTGAACACTGCATTATGAGAAAAGAGGTATAATTTCCTGAGTGGAATGAACACATCTCAAAGCAGTCTCTCGGAAAGCTTCACTCCAGTATTTATCAGAAGATATTTCCTATTGACCCACAAGCCGGAATGTGTCTCCGAATGTACTTTCACGAAACCGTCTATGACGAGTATCAATCCGTCTTGACGCAGTATCAACACTATGATGAGTGGAATGCCCACGTCAAAAAGGAACTCCTCCAAAATCTTCTCTCCAGTAGTTATCGGACGATATTTCTATTTTCACCATAAGCCTCAAATTGCTCCCTAGTGTCCCTTAGCTGACTCACCTAAAACAGTGTCAGAATACTGCCTAATGAAAACAGAAACTTAACAGTGCGAGTGGACATCAAGTGGCCTAGAGCAGTTTCACAGAATGTTTCCTTCTGATTTTTATTGGAGGTTATGTCTTTTTCAGCATAAACTTAAGAGCATACCTAAATATCCTTTCTCAGGTTACACAGAAACAGTGACTTCAAACTACTCAATGCAAAGAATGATTCAACATTATGAGGTGAAAAGACACAGCATAAAGCAGTTGCTCCGAAAGCTTCTCACCAGTTTTCATGCAAAGTCGTTTCCTTTCTCACCAGAAGCCTCCGGGCGCCACTTAATATCCCTTCCCAGATTCCTCAAAGACAGAGTTTCCAAACTGCGCAACATAGTGGAAACTTTAACTCTCTGAAATGAATGCACTCGTCAGAGAGCAGATTCTTGGAATGCTTCTTTCTGGGATTTATTTCCAGATATTTCAAATGTCGCCATAGACTTCTATGTGCTGTAAAATATCACTTTTTCAGTTTTACAGGACCAGTGTTCGAACACTGCCTTATGAGAAAAGAGGTATAACTCCCTGAGTGGAATGCACACTTCACAAGGTAGTCTCTTGGAAATCTTCACTCCAGTATTTATCAGAAGATATTTCCTATTTCCCCACAGGCGTGAAAGTGTCTCCGAATGTTCTTCACCTATCCGTCTATGATTAGTATCATTCCATCCGTAAAGCAGTATCAAAGCTATGACGAGTGGAATGCATACGTCACAGAGGATCTACTCGGAAATCTCTCCAGTATCTATCAGAAGATATTTCCATTTAACCATAAACCTCAAGGCGCTCCTGAGTATCCCTTAGCTGACTCACCTAAAACAGTGTTAGAATACTGCTCAATGAAAACAGAAGCTTAACTGTGCGAATGCAATTCACGTGACCTAAAGCAGTTTCACAGAAAGTTTTCTTCTGGTTTTTATCGGATTGTATTTGTTTTTCAGGATATTCTTAAGAGCATTCACAAATGTCCTTTCTCAGGTTCGACAGACACAGTGATTTCAAACTGCTCAATCCAAAGAATGATGTAACTCTATGAGATGAATACACACATCACAAAGCACTTGCTCCGAAAGCTTCTCTCCACTTCTCATCGGAAGACATTTCCTTTCTCACCACAAGAATCTAGGCGTCACTTGGTATCCCTGCCCAGATTTCTCAAAGACAGAATTTCCAAACTGGGCAATGTAGTGGAAAATTTATCTCTCTGAAATGAATGCACACCCCAGAGAGCAGTTTCTTGGAACATTTGTTTCTGGTTTTTATTTCTGGATATATCACTTTTTGCCATAGTCTTCAACGTGCTGCAAAATATCCCTTTTTCAGTTTTACAGGAACAGTGCTCAAACACTGCTATGAGAAAAAAGGTATACAGCCATCTGGAAAGCACACATCACAATGCAGTTTGTTGGAAAGCTTCTCCCCAGTTTTTATCTGAAGATATCTCCTATTTAACGTCAAGCAGGAATGTGCTCCCGAATGTCAATTCACAAATCTGTCCATGACGCACTTTCAAAACTGCGTAAAAAAAGAAAGTTTTATCTATGTGAGATGCATAAGCATAGCTATCACAAAGCAGTTTCACCAAAAGATTCTTTCCAGTTTATGTCTGAGGATACTTGCTTTTTCACCTTAGACGTCCATAGACTCCCAAATGTCCTGTGGTAGCTTATTCTCCAAATGGGATTCCCCCGTCCTCTGTGAGAAGAAAGGTATAACTCTGTAAGTGGAATGCACATGTAATAAAGCAGCTCCACAGAAATCTTTTCTCCTGTATCTATCTGAAGATATTTCCCTTTTCCCCATTAGCATCAAAGCGTGCCCGGGTATCCCTTAGCTGACTCACCTAAAATGGTGTTAGAATACTGGTAAATGAAAACAGAAGCTTAAATGTGTGAGTGGAATGCACGTGACCTAGAGCAGTTTCACAGAAGGTTTCCTTCTGGTTTTTATTGGAGGGTATTTAATTTTCAGCATATTCTTAAGAGTGTTCTTAAATGTCCTTTCTCAGTTTCCACAGAAACAGTGATTTCAAACTGCTCAATACCAAGAATGATTTAACTCTATGAGATGGATAACCACATCACAAACCTCATTCTCTGAAAGCTTCTCTCCAGTTTTCGTTATAAGATGATTCCTTTCTCCCCACAAGCATCCTGGCGCCACTTAATATCCCTTCACAGATTAATCAGAGACAGAGTTTCCAACCTAGGCAAAGTAGTGTCCACTTTAACTCTCTGAAATGAATGCATACGCCAGAGAGAAGTTTCTTGGAATGCTGGTTTCTGGGTTTTACTCCCAGATATTTCACCTTTGGCCATATTCTTCAAAGTGATGCAAAATATCCCTTTTTCAGTTTTACAGGAACAGTGTTCAAACACTCTCTTACAAGAAAAGGGGTATAACTTCCTGGGTGGAATACACACATTGCAATGTGGTTTCTCTGAGAGCTTCTCTTCAGTTTTTATCTGGTGATATTTCCTATTTACCTTAAGTCTTAATGTGCTCCCGAATGTCCTTTTGGGAATCAGTCCATGATGCAGTTTCAAAACTGTGTAATAGAAAGAAAGATTTATCTAAGTGAGATGAATAGACATATCTATTATGAAGTATTTTGAGACAATGCTTCCTTCCGGTTTTTGTCAGAGGATAATTCCTTTTCACCATAGCTGTCTGTATACTCCCGAATGTCCCCTGGTAGTGTTTCTTCCAAACGAGATTCCCCAATCCTCTATGAGAAGAAAGGTTTTACTCTGTGAGTGGAATGTACACGTCAAAAGCACCTCCTCAGAAATTTTCTCTGCAGTAGCTATCTGAAGGTACTTCCATTTTCTCCATAAGCCTCAAAGCGCTCCGGAGTGTCCCTTAGCTTACTAACCTAAAACAGTGTTGGAATACTGCCCAATGAAAACAGAAGTTTAACAGTGCGAGTGTACTTCACGTGGCCTAGAGCAGTTTCACAGAAAGTTTCCTTCTAGTTTTTATTAGAGGTTATGTCTTTTTCAGCATATTCTTAAGAGCGTTCCCAAATATCCTTTCTCAGCTTCCACAGAAACAGTGATTTCAAAGTGCTCAATCTGAAAAATGATTCAACTCTATGAGATGAATATACACAGCACAAAGCACTTGCTCTGAAAGTTTCTCTCCACTTCTCACCAGAAGACGTTTCCTTTCTACTCACAACAGTCTAGGCCCCACTTAATATACCTTCCCAGATTCCTCAAAGACAGAGTTTCCAAACTGGGCAACGTAGTGGAAGCTTAACTCTCTGAAATGAATGCACACACCAGAGAGTAGTTTCTTGGAACGTTTCTTTCTGGTTTTCAATTCCGGATATTTCACTTTTTGCAATAGTTTTCAATGCACTGCAAAATATCACTTTTTCAGTTTTACAGGAAGAGTGCTCAACCACTGCTATGAGAAAAAGGTATAACGCATTGTGGAATGCACACATTACAGTGCAGTTTCTCAGAAAGGTTCTCTCCTTTTTTTATCTGAAGATATCTCCTATTTAACGTCAAGCGCGAATTTGCTCCCGAATATCCCTTCGCACATCCATCCAAGATGCAGTTTCAAAACTGCGTAATAGAAAAAAAGATTTATCTAAGTGAGATGCATAGACGTATCTATCATAAAGCGGTTTCACAGAAAGTTTCTTTCCAGTTTTTGTCTCAGGATACTTGCTTTTTCACCATAGCTGTCCATAGATTCCCAAATGTCCCATGGTAGCTTCTTCTCCAAATGGGATTCCCCCGTCCACTATGAGAAGAAAGGTATAACTGTGTGAGTGGAATGCACATATAACAAAGCAGCTAAACGGAAATCTTCTCTCCAGTATCTATCTGAAGATATTTGTCTTTTCCCGGTAAGCCTCAAATTGCTCTCGAGTATCCCATAGCTGGCTCACATAGATCAGTTTTAGAATACTGGTCAATGAAAACAAAATCTTAACTGTGCGTATGCAATTCACGTGACCTAGGCAGTTTCACAGAAAGTTTCCTTCTGATTTTTATTGGAGGTGATGTCTTTTTCAGGGTATTCTTAAGAGCATTCCCAAATGTCCTTTCTTAGGTTCCACAGAAACAGTGATTTCAAAATGCTCAATCCAAAGAATGATTCAAATCAATGAGATGAATACACACAGCACAAAGCATTTGCTCCTAAAGCTTCTCACCAGTTTTCATGCGAAGACGTTTTCTTTCTCACCAGAAGCCTCCGGACGCCACTTAATATCCCTTTCAAGATTCCTCAAAGACAGAGTTTCCAAACTGTGCAAAGTAGTAGAAACTTTAACTCTCTGAAATGAATGCACTCCTCAGAGAGCTGTTTCTTGGAACGCTTCTTTCTGGGTTTTATTTCCAGATATTTCACTTTTCACCATAGTCTTCAATGCGCTGCAAAATATCACTTTTTCAGTTTTACAGGAACAGTGTTTGAACACTGTCTTATGAGAAAAGAAGCATAAATCCCTGAATGGAATGCACACATCACAAAGCAGTCTCTCGGAAAGCTTCACTCCAGTGTTTATCAGATGATATTTCCAATTTCCCCAGAAGACTGAAGGTGTCTCCGAATGTCCCTTCGTGAATCCGTCTATGACGAGTATCAATCTGTCTATGACGCAGTATCAAGAATATGACGATTGGAATGCACACATCACAAAGGAACTCCTCGGAAATATTCTCTCCAGTGTCAAGGGAATATATTTCCGTTTTCCCCTTAAGCCTCAAGGCGCTCCCGAGTATCCCTTAGCTGACTCACATAAAACAGTGTTAGAATACTGCTCAATCAAAACAGAAGCTTAACTCTGCGAATGCAATTCACGTGACCTACAGCAGTTTCATAGAATGTTTCCTTTTGCTTTTTATCGGAGGGTGTTACTTTTTTGGCATATTCTTAAGAGCGTTCCCAAATATCCTTTCTCAGGTTCCACAGAAACAGTGATTTCAAACTGCTCAATCCAAAGGATGATTTAACTCTATGAGGAATACACACATCACAAAACACTCACTCCGAAACCTTCTCTCCACTTCTCATCAGAAGACGTTTCCTTTCTCACCACAAGAATCCAGGCGCCACTTAGTATCCCTTCCCAGATTCCTCAAAGACAAATTTTCCAAACTGGGCAATGTAGTGGAAGTTTTAACACTCTGAAAAGAACGTACACCTCAGAGAGCAGTTTCTTGGAACGTTTCTTTCGGTTTTTATTTCCAGATATTTCACTTTTTGCCATAGTCTTCAAAGTGCTGCAAAATATCACTTTTTTAGTTTTACAGGAACAGTGCTCAAACACTGCTATGAGAAAAAAGGCAATACGCCCTGTGGAATGCACACATCACAACGCAGTTCCTCAGAAGGCTTCTCTCCAGTTTTTATCTGAAGATATCTCCTATTTAACATCAAGCGTGAATGTGCTCCCGAATGTCCCTTTGCAAATCCATCCATGACACAGTTTCAAAATTGCATAATAGAAGGAAAGTTTTATCTATGTGAGATGCATAGACATATCTATCACAAATCAGTTTCTCGAAAGCTTCTTTCACTTTTTTGTCTGAGGGTACTTGCTTTTTCACCATAGCCCTCCATAGAGTCCCAAAAGTCCCATTGTAACTTATTCTCCAAATAGGATTCCTCCGTCCTCTGTGAGAAGAAATGTGTAACTCTGTGAGTGGAATGCACATGTAACAAAGTAGCTGCACAGAAGTCTTCTCTCCAGTTTCTATCTGAAGATATTTCCCTTTTCACCGTAAGCCTCAAAGCGCTCCCGAGAATCCCTTAGCTGACACATCTAAAACAATGTTAGAATACTGGTCAATGAAAACAGAAGCTTAAATGTGCGAGTGGAATGCACATGACCTAGAGCAGTTTCACAGAATGTTTCCTTCTGGTGTTTATTAGAGGGTATTTCTTTTTCAGCATATTCTTAAGAGTTCCTAAATATGCTCTCTCAGTTTCCACAGAAACAGTGATTTCAAACTGCTCAATACAAGGAATGATTTAACTCTATGAAATGGATACACACATCACAAACCTGGTTCTCCAAAAGCTTCTCTCCAGTTTTCATTATAAGAGGTTTCATTTCTCAACACAAGCATCTGGGCGCCACTTAATATCCCTTCACAGATTAATCAGGGACAGAGTTTCCAAACTGGGCAACGTAGTGTCAACTTTAACTCTCTGAAATGACTGCACAGGCTAGAGAGAATTTTCCTGGGATGTTGCTTTCTGGGTTTTATTCCCGGATATTTCACTTTTCACCATATTTTCAAAGTGCTGCAAAATATCCCTTTTTCAGTTTTACAAGAAGAGTGTTCAAACACTGTCTTACGAGAAGAGAGGTATAATTCCCTGGTTGGAATGCGCACATCACAAAGCATTTTCTCCGAGAGCTTCTCTCCAGTTTTTATCTGGTGATATTTCCTATTTCCCCATAAGCCTTAATGTGTTCCCGAATGTCCCTTTGGGAATCCATCCATGACGCAGTTTCACAACTGCATAACGGAAAGAAAGATTTATCTAAGTGAGATGAATAGAGACATCTATTACAAACCAATGTGAGAGAACGCTTCTTTCCAGTTTTTGTCTGAGGATAATTTCCTTTTTCACCATAGCCGTCTGTGTACTCCCGAATGTCTGCTGGTAGCATTTTCTCCAAAAGGGTTTCCCCAATCCTCTATGAGAAGTAAGGTTTCACTCTGTGAGTGGAATGTACACGTCAAAAGAACCTCCTCGGAAATCTTCTCTCCAGTATCTATCTGAAGATATTTCCATTTTCACCATAAGCCTCAAAGCCCTCCCGAGTGTCCCTTAGCTGACACACCTAAAACAGTGTTAGAATACTGTCCAATGAAAACAGAAACTTAAGAGTGTGAGTGGACTTCACGTGACCTAGACCTGTTTCACAGAAAGATTCTTTCTGGTTTTTATTGGAGGTTATGTCTTTTTCAGCATATTCTTAAGAGTGTTCCCAAATGTCCTTTCTCAGGTTCCACAGAAACAGTGATTTCAAACTGCTCAATCCAAAGAATGATTCAACAGTATGAGATGAATACACACAACACAAAGCACTTGCTCCTAAAGCTTCTCACCACTTTTCAGGCGAAGACATTTCCTTTCTCACCGCAAGCCTCTGGGCGCCACTTAATATCACTTCACAGATTCCTCAAAGACAGAGTTTCCAAACTGGGCAATGTAGTGGAAGCTTTAACTCTCTGAAATGATTGCACTCGTCAGAGAGTAGTTACTAGGAACGCTTCTTTCTGAGTTTTATGTCCAGATATTTCACTTTTCACCATAGTCTTCAATGTGCTGCAAAATATTCCTTTTTCAATTTAACAGGAATAGTTTTCGAACACGGCCTTATGAGAAAAGAGGTATAATTCCGTTAGTGGAATGCACACATTCGAAAGCAGTCTCTTGGAAAGCTTCACTCCAGTATTCATCAGAAGATATTTCCTATTGACCCGCAGGCCTGAATGTGTCTCCGAATGTCCCTTCGCGAATCTGTCTATGATGAGTTCCAATCCGTCAATAAAGCAGTATCAACACTATGAAGAGTGGAATGCACACATTACAAAGGAGCTCCTTGGAAACCTTCTCTGTAATCTCTATCTGAAGATATTTCCTTTTTCACCGTAAGCCTCAAGGCGCTCCCGAGTATCCCTTAGCTGGCTCACCTAAAAGAGTGTTAGAATACTGCTCAATGAAAACAGAACCTTAACTGTGCGAATGCAATTCAGGTGACCTAGAGCAGTTTCAAAGAAAGTTTCCTACGGGTTTTTATCAGAGGGTTTTACTTTTTCAACATATTCTTAAGAGCGTTCCCAAATATCCTTTCTCTGTTTCCACAGAAACAGTGATTTCAAACTGCTCCATCCAAGGAATGATTTAACTCTATGAGATGAATACACACATCACAAAGCACTTGCTCCGAAAGCTTCTCTCTTCTCATTGGATGACGTTTCCTTTCCCACCAAAAGAATCCGGGCGACACTTAATATCCTTTCCCAGTTTCCTCAAAGACAGAGTTTCCAAACTGGGCAACGTAGTGGAAGCTTAACTCTCTGAAATGAATGCACACACCAGAGAGCAGTTTCTTGAAATGTTTCTTTCTGGTTTTCAATTCCGGATATTTCAGTTTTTGCCATAGTCTTCAACGTACTGCAAAATATAACTTTTTCAGTTTTACAGGAACAGTGCTCAAATACTGCTATGAGGAAAAAGGTATAACGCATTGTGGAATGCACACATCACAGCGCAGTTTCTCAGAAAAGTTCTCTTCTGTTTCTATCTGAAGATATCTCCTATTTGATGTCAAGCACAAATGTGCTCCCGAATATCCCTTCGCAAATCCGTCCAAGACGCAGTTTCAAAACTGCATAATAGAAAGAAAGTTTTATCTAAGTGAGATGTGTAGACGTGTCTACCACAAAGCAGTTTCACAGAATGATTCTTTCCAGTTTTTGTCTCAGGATACTTGCTTTTTCACCATAGCTGTCCATAGATTCCCAAATGTCCCGTGGTAGCTTATCCTCCAAATGGGATTTCCCCGTCCACCATGAGAAGAAAGGTATAACTGTGAGTGGAATGCACACGTAACAAAACAGCTCCACGGAAATCTTCTCTCCAGTATCTATCTGAAGATATTTCCCTTTTCCTGGAAGAGTCAAAGCGCTCTCGAGTATCCCTTAGTTGACTCACAAATCAGTGTTAGAATACAGGGCAATGAAAGCAGAAGCTTAACTGTGAGAATGCAATTCACGTGACCTAGGACAGTTTCACAGAACGTTTCCTTCTGGTTTTTATTGGAGGGTAGTACTTTTTCAGTATATTCTTAAGAGCGGTCCCAAATGCCCTTTCTCAGGTTCCACAGAAACAGTGATTTCAAACTGCTCAATCCAAAGAATGAATCAAGTCTGTGAGATGAATGCACACAGCACAAAGCACTTGCTTGGAAAGCTTCTAACCAGTTTTCATGCGAAGACGTTTCCTTTTTCAATGGAAACCTCTGGGCATAACTTCATATCCCTTCCCAGATTCCTCAAAGACAGAGTTTCCACACTGGGCAACGTAGTGGAAACTTTAACTCTTTGAAATGAATGCACACCCCAGAGAGCAGTTTCCTGGAAGGTTACTTTCTGGGTTTTATTCCCGGATATTTCACATTTTGCCATAATCTTCAAAGCGCTGCAAAATATCCCTTTTTTAAGTTTTACAGGAACAGTGTTCAAACACTGTCTTACGAGAAAAGAGTATCACTCTTTGGGTGGAATGCACACATCACAAAGGGGTTTCTCTGAAAGCTTCTCTCCAGTTTTTATCTGGTGACATTTCTTATTTCCCCCTAAGCCTTAATGTGCTCCCGAATGTCCCCTCGGGAATCCGTCCATGAAGCAGTTTCAAAACTGTGTAATAGAAAGAAAGATTTCTTTAAGTGAGATGAATAGACATAACTTTTACAAAGCAGTGTGAGAGAATGCTTATTTCCAGTTTTTGTCTGAGGATAATTCCTTTTTCACCATAGCCGTCAGTATTCCCCCAATTGTCTCCTGGTAGCGTTTTCTCCAAACGGGATTCCACAATCCTCTATGAGAAGAAAGGTTTCACTCTTGTGAGTGGAATGTACACTTCAAAAGTACCTCCACGGAAATCTTCTCTCCAGTATCTATCTGAAGATATTTCCATTTTCACCATATGTCTCAAAACACTCCCGAGTGTCCCTCAGCTGACTAACCTAAAAGAGTGTTAGAACACAATCCAATGAAACAGAAGCTTAACAGTACGAGTGGACTTCACGTGGCCTAGAGCAGTTTCACAGAAAGTTTCTTTCTGGTTTTTATCGGAGGGTAGTACCTTTTCAGCATATTCTTAAGAGCGTTCCCAAATGTCCTTTCTCAGGTTCCACAGAAACAGTGATTTCAAAATGCTCAATTCAAAGAATGATTCAACTCTATGAGATGAATACACACAGCACAAAGCACTTGCCTCGAAAGCTTCTCACCAGTTTTCATGTGAAGACGTTTCCTTTCTCACCGAAAGCCTCCAGGTGCCACTTAATATCCCTTTCCAGATTCCTCAAAGACAGAGTTTCCAAACTGTGCAACGTAGTGAAAACTTTAACTCTCTGAAATGAATACACTCGTCAGAGAGCAGATTATTGGAACCCTACTTTCTGGGTTTTATTTCCAGATATTTCACTTTTCGGCATATTTTTCAATGTACTGCAAAATATCACTTTTTCAGTTTTACAGGAACAGTGTTTGAACACTGCCTTATGCGAAAAGATGTATAATTCCCTGAGTGGAATGCACGCATCTCAAAGCACTCTCTCGGAAAGCTTCACTCCAGTATTTATCAGAAGATATTTCTTATAGACGAACAGGCCTGAATGTGTCTCCGAATGTCCCTTCACGAGTCCGTCTATGACGAGTATCAATCCGTCTATGACGAAGTATCAACACTATGATGAGTAGAATGCACACGTCAGAAAGGAGCTCCTCGGAAATCCTCTCTCCAGTATCTATCAGAAGATATTTCCGTTTTCACCATAAGCCTCAAGGAGCTCCTGAGTATCCCTTAGCTGACTCACCTAAAACAGTGTTAGAATACTGCTCAATGAAAACACAACCTTAACTGTGCGATTGCAATTCACATGACGTACAGCAGCTTCAGAGAACATTTCCTTCTGGTTTTTATCGGAGTGTATTACTTTTTCAGCATATTCTTAAGAGCTTTCCCAAATATCCATTCTCATGTCCCACAGAAACAGTGATTTCAAACTGCTCAATCCATAGAATGATACAACTCTATGAGATGAATACACAGAGCACAAAGCACTTGCTCCGAAAGCTTCTCTCCACTTCTCATCTGAAGACGTTTCCTTTCTCACCACAAGAATCCGGGCGCCACTTAATATCGCTTCCCAGATTCCTCAAAGACAGTTTCCAAACTGGGCAACATAGTGGAAGCTTTAACTCTCTGAAATGAATGCCCACCCCAGAGAGCAGTTTCTTGGAACGTTTCTTTCTGGTTTTTATTCTGGATATTTTGCTTTCTGCCATAGTCTTCAATGCGCTGCCAAATGTCACTTTTCCAGTTTTACAGGAGCAATGCTGTAACACTGCTATGAGAAAAATGGAATAACGCCCTGTGGAATGCACACATCACAAAGCAGTTTCTCAGAAAAATTCTCTCCACTTTTTCTCGGAAGATATCTCCTATTTAACGTCAAATGCGAATGTGGTCCTGAATGTCCCTTCGCAAATCCGTCCATGACACAGTTTCAAAGCTGCATAATAGAAAGAAAGTTTTATCTATGTGAGATGCAAAGACATATCTATCACAAAGCAGTTTCATGGAAAGCTTCTTTCCAGTTTTTGTCGAGGATATTTGCTTTTTCACCGTAGCCATCCTTGTACTCCCAAATGTCCCGTGGTAGCTTATTCTTCAAATGGGATTCCCCATCCTCTGTGACAAGATAGGTATAACTCTGTGAGTGGAATGCACATGTAAAAAAGGAGCTCCATGGAAATCTTCTCTCCACTATATAACTGAAGATATTTCCATTTCAACATAAGCCTCAAAGCCCTCCCGAGTGTCCCCTGGCTGACTCACCTAAAACAGTGTTAGAATACTGCCTAATGAATACATAAGCTTACCAGTGCGAGTGGACTTCACGTGACCTAGAGTAGTTTCACAGAAGGTTTCCTTCTGGTTTTTAATGGACGTTATGCCTTTTTCCGCATATTCTTAAGAGCATTCCTAAATGTCCTTTCTCAGGTTCCACAGAAACAGTGATTTCAAACTGCTCAGACCAAAGAATGATTCAACTCTAAGAGATGAATACACACAGCACAAAACACTTGCTCCGAAAGCTTCTCACCAGTTTTCATGCAAAGACGTATCATTTCTCACTGGAAGCCTCCGGGCGCCACTTAATATCCCTTCCCAGATTCCTCAAAAACAGAGTTTCCAAACTGGGCAATGCAGTGGAAAATTTAACTCTCTGACATGAATGTACTCGTCAGAGAGCAGGTTCTTGGAACACTTCTTTCTGGGTTTTATTTCCAGATATTTCACTTTTCACCATAGTCTTCAAAGCACTGCAAAATATTTCTTTTTCAGTTTTACAGGAATAGTGTTCGAACACTGCCTCATGAGAAAAGAAGTATAATTCCCTGAGTGGAATGGACACATCACAAAGCAGTCTCTCGGAAGCTTCACTACAGTATTTATCAGAAGATAGTTCCTATATCCCCACAGGCCTGAATATGTCTCCAAATATCCATTCGTGAATCCGTCTATGACGAGTATCAATCCCTCTATGACACAGAATCAACACTATGACGACTAGAATGCACACGTCACAAAGGAGCTCTTCAGAAATCTTCTCTCCAGTATCAATCTGAAGATATTTCTGCCTTCACTGTAAGCGTCAAGGAGCTCCAGAGTATCCCTTAGCTGACTCACCTAAATCAGTGTTAGAATACTGCTCAAAAAAAACAGAAGCTTAACTGTGCGAATGCAGTTCACGTGACCTAGAGCAGTTTCACAGAACTTTTCCTTCTGGTTTTTATCGGAGGGTATTGCTTTTTCAGCATATTCTTAAGAACGTTCCCAAATATCCTTTCTCAGGCTCCACAGAAACAGTGATTTCAAACTGCTCAATCCAAGGAGTGATTTAACTCTATGAGATGAATACACACATCACAAAGCACTTGCTCCGAAAACATCTCTCCACTTCTCATCGGAAGACGTTTCCTTTCTTAACACAAGAATCCGGACACCACTGAATATCCATTCCCCTATTCCTCAAAGACAGAGTTTCCAAACTGAGCAACGTAGTGAAAGCTTTAACTTTCTGAAATGAATCCACACCCCAGAGCAGTATCTTTAAACGTTTCATTCTGGTTTTTATTCCCAGATGTTTCACTTTTTGCCATATTCTTCAATGCACTGCAAAATATCACCTTTCCAGTTTTACAGGAACAGTGTTCGAACTCTGCCTTATAAGAAAAGAGGTATAATTCCCTGCGTGGAATGCACACTTCACAAAGCAGTCTCTCAGAAATCTTCACTCCATTATTTATCAGAAGATATTTCCTATTGACCCACAGACCTCAATATGTCTCTGAATGTCCCTGCACGAATTTGTCTATGACAAGAATCAATTCGTCTATGATGCAGTATAAACACTATGACGAGTGGAATGCACACGTCACAAAGGAGCTCCTTGGAAATCTTCTCTCCAGAGTCTATCTGAAGATATTGCCCTTTTCACCATAAGCCTCAAATTGCTACCGAGTATCCCTTAGCTGACTCACCTAAAACAGTGTTAGAATACTAGTCAATGAAAACAGAAGTTTAAATGTGTGGGTGGAATGCACATGACCCAGAGAAGTTTCACAGAAAGTTTTCTTCTGGTTTTTATTGGAGGGTATTTCTTTTTCAGCATATTCTTAAGAGTGTTCCCAAATGTCCTTTCTCATTTTCCACAGAAACAGTGATTTCAAACTGCTCAATTCAAAGTATGATTTAACTGTATGAGATGGATACACACATCACAAACCAGGTTCTCCAAACGCTTCTCTCCAGTTTTCATTATAAGACATTTCCTTTCTCGCCGCAAGCATCCGGGCACCAGTTAATATCACTTCACAGATTAATCAGAGACAGAGTTTCCAAACTGGGCAACGTAGTGTCAACTTTAACTCCCTGAAATGACTGCACAAGATAGAGAGAAGTTTCTTGGAACGTTGTTTCTGGGTTTTATTCCCGGATATTTCACTTTTTGCCGTATTCTTCAAAGTGCAGCAAAATATCCCTTTTCCAGTTTTACAGGAACAGTGTTCAAAAACTGTCTTATGAGAAAAGAGGTAAAATTCCCTGGGTGGAATGCCCACATCACAAAGCAGTTTCTCCGAAAGCTCCTCTCCAGTTTTTATCTGGCGATATTTCCTATTTCCCCATAAGCCTTAATGTGTTCTTGAATGTCCCTTCGGGAATCCATCCATGATGCAGTTTCAAAACTGCATAATAGAAAGAAAGATTTATCTAAGTGAGATGAATAGACATATTTATTAGAGAGCAGTGTGAGAGAAAGCTTCTTTCCAGTTTTGTCTGAGGATTGTTCCTTTTTCACATAGCTGTCTGTATACTACCGAAAGTCCCCTGGTAGCGTTTTCTCCAAACGGGATTCCGCAATCCTGTATGAGAAGAAAGGTTTCACTCTTGTGAGTGAATGTACACATCAATAGCACCTCCTTGGTTATCCTCTCTCCAGTATCTATCTGAAGATATTTCCGTTTTCACCATAAGCCTGAAAGCCCTCCCAAGTGTCCCCTGGCTGACTCACCTAAAACAGTGTTGGAATACTGCCCGATGAAAACGAAGCTTAACAGGGTGAGTGGACTTCACGTGACCCAGAGCAGTTTCACACAAAGTTTACTTCTGGTTTTTATTGGAGGTTATGTCTTTTTCAGCATATTCTTAAGAGCGTTCCCAAATATCCTTTCTTAGGTTTCACAGAAACAGTGATTTCAAACTGTTCAATCCAAAGAATGATTCAGCTCTATGAGACGAATATACACAGCTCAAAGCAGTTGCTCTGAAAGCTTCTCACCAATTTTCATTTGAAGATGTTTCCTTTCTCACTGGAAGCCTCTGGGCGCCACTTAATATCCCTTCCCAGATTCCTCAAAGACAGAGTTTCTAAACTGGGCAACGTAGAGGAAGCTTTAATTCTCTTAAATGAATGCACTCGTCAGAGAGCAGTTTCTTGAAACGCATCTTTCTGGATTTTATATCCAGATATTTCACTTTTCACCATAATCTTCAATGCATGGCAAAATATCAGTTTTTCAGATTTACAACAACAGTGTTCAAACACTTCCTTATGAGAAAAGAGGTGTAATTCCCTGAGTAGAATGCACACATCACAAAGCAGTCTCTCAGAAATCTTCACTCCAGTATTTATCAGAAGATATTTCCTATTGACCCACAGGCCTGAATGTGTCTCCGAATGTCCCTTCGTGAATCCATCTATGACACGTATCAATCTGTCTATGATGCAGTTTCAATGCTATGACGAGTGGAATGCACAAGTCACAAAGGAGCTCCTCAGAAATCTTCTCTCCAGTATCTATCGAAAGATATTTCAGTTTTCACTGTAAGCATCAAGGCACTCCCGAGTATGAATTAGCTGACTCACCTAAAACAGTGTTAGAATACTGCTCAATGAAACAGAAACTTAACTGTGCGAATGCAATTCACAAGACCTAGAGCAATTACACAGAATGTTTCCCCCTGGTTTTTATTGGAAGGTATTACTCTTTCAGCATATTCTTAAGAGTGTTCCCCAATATCCTTTCTCAGGTTTCACTGAAACAGTGATCACCAACTACTCAATCCAAAGAATGATTTAACTCTATGAGATGAATACACACAGCAGAAAGAAATTGCTCCAAAAGCTTTTCACAAGTTTTCATGTGAAGACCTTTCCTTTCTCACCGGAAGCCTCTGGGTGCCACTTAATATGACTTCACAGATTCCTCAAAGACAGAGTTTCCAAACTGGGCACCGTAGTGGAAGCTTTAATCCTCTGACATGAATGCACTCATCAGAGAGTCGTTTGTTGGAATGTTTCTTTCTGGGTTTTATTTCCATATACTTCACTTTTTGCCTTAGTCTTCAATACTCTGCGAAAGATCACTTTATCAGTTTTATAGGATCAGTGTTCAAACATTGCCTTATGAGAAAAGAGGTATAATTCCCTGAGTGGAATGCACACATCACAAAGCAGTCTTGCAGAAAGCTTCACTCCAGTATTTATGAGAAGATATTTCCTATTTTCCCGCAGGCCTGAATGTGTCTCCAAATGTCCATTCGCGAATCCGTCTATGACGAGTATCAATCCATCTATGACGCAGTATCAAACAGTGATGAGTGGAATGCACACGTCGCAAAGGAGCTCCTCGGAAATCTTCTCTCCAGTATCTATCTGAAGCTATTTTTGTTTTCACCGTAAGCATCAAGGTGCTCCCGAGTATCCCTTAGCTGGCTCACCTAAAACAGTGTTAGAATACTGCTCAATGAGAACAGAAACTTAACTGTGCGAATGCAATTCAGGGGACCTAGATGAGTTTCACAGAATGTTTCCTTCTGGTTTTTATTGGAGGTATTACTTTTTCAGCATATTCTTAGTAGCGTTCACAAATATCCTTTCTCAGGTTTCACAGAAACAGTGATTTCAGACTGCTTAATCTAAAGAACGATTTAACTCTGTGAGATGAATACACACAGCACAAAGTCATTGCTCCGAAAGCTTCTCACCAGTTTTCATATGAAGGCGTTTCCTGTCTCACCAGTAGCCTCCGGGCGCCGCTTAATATCCCTTCCCAGATTCCTCAAAGACAGAGTTTCCAAACTGGGTAATGTAGTGGAAGCTTTAACTATCGGAAATGAATTCGTTCGTCAGAGAGCAGTGTCTTGGAATACCTCTTTCTGAGTTTTATTTCATGATATTTCACTTTTCACCAGACTTCAATACACTGAAAAATATCACTGTTTCAGTTTTACAGGAGCAGTGATCAAACACTGCCTTACAAGAAAGGAGGTATAACTCTCTCGGTGGAATGCACACATCACAAAGTGGTTTCTTTGAAAGCTTCTCTCCAGTTTTTATCTGGTGATATTTACTACTTCCCCATAAGACTAAATGAGCTCCCGAATGTCCCGTCAGGAATTCTTCCATGACGCAGTTTCAAAACTGTGTAATAGAAAGAAAGATTTATCTAAGTGAGATCAATAGACATATCTATTACAAAGCAGTGTGAGACAACGTTTCTTTCCAGTTTTTGTCTGAGGATAATTCTTTTTTCACCATAGCCATCTGTATACTCCTGAATGTCCCCTGGTACCGTTTTCTCCAAACAGGATTCTGCAATCCTGTATGAGAAGAAACGTTTCACTCTTGTGAGTGAATGTACACATCAATAGCACCTCCTCGGTTATCCTCTCTCCAGTATCTATCTGAAGATATTTCCGTTTTCACCATAAGCCTGAAAGCCCTCCCAAGTGTCCCCTGGCTGACTCACCTAAAACAGTGTTGGAATACTGCCTGATGAAAACGAAGCTTAACAGGGTGAGTGGACTTCACGTGACCCAGAGCAGTTTCACATAAAGTTTACTTCTGGTTTTTATTGGAGGTTATGTCTTTTTCAGCATATTCTTAAGAGGGTTCCCAAACGCATACACCAGAGAGCAGTTTCTTGGAACGTTTCCTTCTGGTTTTTATTTCCGGATATTTCACTTTTTGCCATAGTTTTCAACGTGCTGCGAAATATCACTTTTTCAGTATAACGCCCTGTGGAATGCACATATCACAACGTCCTGTGGAATGCACATATCCAGTTTTTATCTGAAGATATCTCCTATTTAATATCACTTTTTCAGTTTTACGAGAACAGTGTTCAAACACTATCTTACGAGAAAAGTGGTATAACTCCCTGGGTGGAATGCACAAATAACAAAGCAGTTTCTCTGAAAGCTTCTACCCAGTTTTTATCTGGTGATATTTCCTACTTCCCAATAAGCCTAAATGTGCTCCTGAATGTCCCTTCAGGAATCCGTCCATGACGCAGTTTCAAAACTGCGTAATAGAAAGAAAGATTTATCTAAGTGAGATGAATAGACATATCTATTACAAAGCAGTGTGAGAGAATGCTTCTTTCCAGTTTTTGTCTGAGGATAATTCCTTTGTCACCATAGCCATCTGTATAGTCCCGAATGTCCGTTGGTAGCGTTTTCTCCAAACGGGATTCCCCAATCCTCTATGAGAACAAAGGTTTCACTCTGTGAGTGGAATGTACACGTCAAAAGATCCTCCTCGAAAATCTTCTCTCCAGTATCTGTCTGCAGATATTTTCATTTTCACCTTAAGCCTCAAAGTGCCTCCGAGTATCCCTTAGCTGACTCACCTAAAACAGTGTTAGAATACTGGTCAATGAAAACAGATGCTTAAATGTGCGAGTGGAGTGCATGTGACCTAGAGCAGTTTGACAGAAGGTTTCCTTCTGGTTTTTATTGGAGTGTATTTCTTTTTCAGCATATTCTTAAGAATGTTCCCAAATGTCCTTTCTCAGTTTCCACAGAAAGAGTGATTTCAAAATCTTCAATACAAAGAATTATTTAACTCTATGAGATGGATACACACACCACAAAGCAGATTCTCCGAAAGCTTCTCTACAGTTTTCATTATAAGATGTTTCCTTTCTCACCATAAGCATCCGGGCGCCACTTAATATCCCTTCACAGATTAATCACAGACAGAGTTTCCAAAGTGGGCAAGGTAGTGTCCACTTTAACTCCCTGAAATGAATACACTCGCCAGAGAGAAGTTCTTTGGAACGTTGCTTATTGGGTTTTATTCCCGGATATTTCACTTTTCACCATACTCTCCAAAGCATTGCAAAATATCCCTCTTTCAGTTTTACAGGAACAGTGTTCAAACATTGTCTTATGAGAGAGTGGTATAACTCCCTGGGTGGAATGCCCATATAAAAAACCAATTTCTCTGACAGCTCCTCTCCACTTTTTATCTGGTGATATTTCCGTTTTCCCCAATAGCATTAATGTGCTCCTGAATGTCCCTTCGGGAATCCGTCCATGACACAGTTTCAAAACTGCATAATAGAGAGAAATATTTATCTAAATGAGATGAATAGACATATCTATTACAAAGCAGTGTGAGAGAACGCTTCTTTCCAGTTTTTTCTAAGGATAATTCCTTTAAAACCATAGCCGTCTGTATACTTCCGAATTTCCCTGGTAGCGTTTTCTCCAAACGGAATTCCCCAATCCTCTATAAGAATGGTTTCACTAGGTGAGTGGAATGTACATGTCAAAAGCATCTCCTCGGAAGTCTTCTCTCCAGTATCTATCTGAAGATATTTCCATTTTCACCATCAGCCTCAAAGCGCTCCCGAGTGTCCCTTAGCTGACACACCTAAAACAGTGTTAGAATACTACCCAATGAAAACAGAAGCTTAACAGTGCGAGGGGACTTCACGTGACCTAGAGCTGTTTCACAGAAAGTTTCCTTCTGATTTTTATTGGAGGTTATGTATTTTTCAGCATATTCTTAAGAGCATTCCCAAATGTCCTTTCTCAGTTTCCAAAGACAGAGTGATTTCAAATTGCTCAATCCAAAGAATGATTCAACTCTCTGAGACGAAGACACACAACACAAAGCAATTGCTCCTAAAGCTTCCCACCAGTTTTCATGCGAAGATGTTTCCTTTCTCACCAGTATCCTCTGGGCTCCACTTAATATCCCTTCACAGATTCCTCAAAGACAGAGTTTCCAAACTGGGCAACGTAATGGAAGCTTTAACCCTCTGAAATGAATGCACTCGTCAGGGAGCAGTTTCTGGAACACTTCTCTCTGGGTTTTATTTCCAGATATTTCACTTGTCCCCGTAGTCTTAAATGCATTGCAAAATTTCACTTTTTCAGTTTTACAGGACCAGTGTTTGAACACTGCCTTATGAGAAAAGAGGTAAAATTCCCTGAGTGGATTGCACACATCACAAAGCCGTCTCTCGGAAAGTTTCCCTCTGGTATTTATCAGAAGAGAAGATATTGCCTTTTGACCCACAGGCCTGAATGTGTCTCAGAATGTCTCTTTGCGAATCCATTTGTGACGAGTATGAATCTCTCTATGAAGCAGTGTCAACACTATGATGAGTGGAATGTACACATCACAAAGGAGCTCCACGGAAATCTTCCTCCTGTATCTATCGGAAGATATTGCCCTTTTCACTGTAAGCCTCAAGGTGCTCTCGAGTATCCCTTAGCTGACTCACCTAAAACAGTGTTAGAATACTGCTCAATGAAATCAGAAGCTTAACTGTGCGAGTGGCATTCACGTGACCTAGAGCAGTTTCAGAGAATGTTTCTTTCTGGTTTTTATCAGAGTGTATTACTTTGCTTTCTGAGTTTTATTCCCGGATATTTCACTTTGTGCCATATTCTTCAAAGTGCTGCAAAATATCCCTTTTTGAGTTTTACAGGAACAGTGTTCAAACACTGTCTTATGAGAAAAGAGGTATAACTCCCTGGGTGGAATGCACACATCACAAAGCGGTTTCTCCGAAAGTTCCTCTCCAGTTTTTATCTGGTGATATTTCCTATTTCCCCATAAGACTTAATGTGCTCCCGAATGTCCTGTTGGGAATCAATCCATGAGGCAGTTTCAGAACTGCGTAATAGAAAAAAAGATTTATCTAAATGAGATGAATAAACATATCTATTGCAAAGCATTGTGAGAGAACGCTTCTTTCCAGGTTTTTTCTGAGGATAATTCCTTTTTCACAATAGCCATCTGTACACTCCCAAATGTCCGCTGGTAGGGTTTTCTCCAATCGGGTTTCCCCAATCCTCTATGAGAAGTAAGGTTTCACTCTGTGAGTGGAATGTACACGTCAAAAGAACCTCCTCGGAAATCTTCTCTCCAGTATCTATCTGAAGATATTTTCGTTATCACCATAAGCCCTCCCGAGTGTCCCTAAGCTGACTAACGTAAAACAGTGTTAGAATAATCCCCAAAGAAAACAGAAGCTTAACAGTGCGAGTGGACTTCACGTGACCTAGAGCAGTTTCACAGAAGGTTTCCATCTGATTTTCATTGGAGGTTATGTCTTTTTCAGCATATTCTTAAAAGCATTCCCAAATATCCTTTCTCAGGTTCCACAGAAACAGTTATTTCAAACTTCTCAATAGAAACGATGATTCAACTCCATGAAATGAATACACACAGCACAAAGCACTTTCTCCCAAAACTTCTCACCAGTTTTCATCTGAAGGCGTTTCCTTTCTCACAGGAAGCCTCCGGGCGCCACTTAATATCCCTTCCCAGAACCCTCAAAGATAGAGTTTCCAAACTGGGCAATGTAGTGGAAGCTTTAATTCTCTGAAATGAATGCACTCGTCAGAGAACAGTTTCTTGGAACATTTCTTTCGGTGTTTTATTTCCAGATATTTCACTTTTCACCATAGTCTTCAAAGTGCTGCACATTATCAATTTTTCAGTTTTACAGGAACAGTGTTTGAACACTGCATTATGAGAAAAGAGGTATAATTCCCTGAGTGGAACGCACACATCACAAAGCAGTCTCTCGGAAACCTTCACACCAGTATTTATCAGAAGATATTTCGTATTTCCCCACAGGCCTGAATGTGTCTCCGAATGGCCCTTCACGAATCCATCTATGACGAGTATCAATCCGTCTATCACGCAGTATCAACACTATGACGAGTGGAATGGACACGTCACAAAGGAGCTCCTCGGAAATCTTCTCTCCAGTATATATTTGAAGACATTTCCGTTTTCACTGTAAGCCTCAAGGCACTCCCGAGTATCCCTTAGCTGACTCACCTAAAACAGTGTTAGAATACTGCTCAATGAAAACAGAAGCCTAACTGTGTGAATGCAATTCACATGACCTAGAGCAGTTTCACAGAACGTTTCCTTCTCGTTTTTATCAGAGGGTATTACTTTTTCATCATATTCTTAAGAGCGGTCCAAATATCCTTTCTCAGATTCCACAGAAACAGTGATTTCAAACTGCTCATTCCAAAGAATGATTTAACTCTGACATGAATACACACATCACAAAGCACTTGCTCCTAAAGCTTCCTTCCACTTCTCATCGGAAGATGTTTCCTTTCTACCCACAAGAATCTGGGCGCCACTTAATATCCCTTCCCAGAATCCTCAAAACAGAGTTACCAAACTGGGCAACGTAGTGGAAACTTTAACTGTCTGAAATGAATGCACACCCTAGAGAGCAGTTTCTTGGAACGTTTCTTTCTGGTTTTTATTTCCGGATATTTCGCTTTTTGCCATAGTCTTCAAGGTGCTGTAAAATATCACTTTTTCAGCTTTACAGGAACAGGGCTCAAAGACTGCTATGAGAAAAAAGGTATAATGCCCTGTGAAGTGCACATATCACAACGCAGTTTCTCAGAAAGCTTCTCTCCTGTTTCCATCTGAAGATATCTCCTATTTAACGTGATGCACGAATGTGCTCCCAAATGTCGCTTCGCAAATGCGTCCATGACGCTGTTTTAAAGCTGCATAATAGAAAGAAAGTTTTATCAATGTGAGATGCATAGACATATCTATCACAAAGCAGTTTCACACAAAATTTCCTTCCAGTTTTTGTCTGAGGATACTTACTTTTTCACCATAGCCGTCCATAGACTCCCAAATGTCCCGTTGTAGCTTATTCCCCAAATGGGGTCCCCCATCCTCTGTGAGAAGAAAGGAATAACTCTGAGTGGAATGCACATGTAACAAAGCAGCTCCACTGAAATCTTCTCTCCAGTATCTATCTGAAGATATTTCCGTTTTCACCATAAGCCTCAAAGCCCTCCAGAGTGTCCCTTGGCTGACTCACCTAAAACAGTGTTAGATTAGTGGTCAATGAAAACAGAAGCTTAACAGTGCGAGTGGACTTCACATGACCTAGAGCAGTTTCACAGAAGGTTTCCTTCTGGTTTTTATTGGAGGGTAATTCTTTTTCAGCATATTTTTAAGAGTGTTCCCACATGTCCTTTTTCAGTTTCCACAGAAACAGTGATTTCAAACTGCTCAATACAAAGAATGATTTAACTCTATGGGATGGATACATACATCACAAATCAAGATCTCCTAAAGCTTCTCGCTAGTTTTCATCATAAGACATTTCCTTTCTCACTGCAAGCACCGGGGTGCCAGTTAATATCCTTTCACAAATTAATCAGAGACAGAGTTCCCAAACGGGGCAATGTAGTGTCAACTTTAACTCTCTGAAATGAATGCATACGCCAGAGAGAAGTTTCTTGGAACATTGCTTTCTGGGTTTTATTCTCGTATATTTCACTTTTTGCCATATTCTTAAAAGGGCTGTAAAATATCCCTTTTTCAGTTTTACAGGAACAGTGTTCAAACACTGTTTACATAGAAAAGAAGTATAACTGCCTGGGTGGAATGCCAACATCACAAAGCGGTTTCTCCGAAGGCTTCTCTCCAGTTTTTATCTGGTGAAATTTCCTACTTCTCCATAAGCCTTAATATGCTCCCGAATGTCCCTTTGGGAATCCGTCCATTACGAAGTTTCAAAACTGTGTAATAGAAGGAAAGATTTATCTAAGTGAGATGAATAGACATATCTATTACAAAGCAGTGTGACAGAACGCTATTTCCAGTTTTTGTCTGAAGATAATTCCTTTTTCATCATAGCCGTCTGTATACTCCTGAATGTCCACTGGTAGGGTTTTCTCCAAACGAGATTCCCCAATCCTCTATGAGAAGAAAGGTTTCCCTCTTGTGAGTGGAATGTACACGTCAAAGGCACCTCCTCAGAAATCTTCTCTCCAGTATCTGCCTGAAGATATTTCCATTTTCACCATCAGCCTCAAAGCACTCCCGAGTGTCCCTTAGCTGACTCACCTAAAACAGTGTTAGAATACTGCCCAATGAAAATAGAAGCTTAACAGTGTAAGTGGACTTCATGTGGCCTAGAGCAGTTTCACAGAAAGTTTCCTTGTGGTTTTTATTGGAGGTTATGTCTTTTTTAGCATATTCTTTAGAGCGTTCCCAAGTGTCCCTTCTCAGTTTCCACAGAAACAGTGATTTCAAACTGCTCAATCCAATGAATGATTCAATTCTATGAGATGACTACACACCGACGTTTCCTTTCTCAACGCAAACCTCCAGGTGCCACTTAATATCCCTTCCCAGATTCCTCAAAGACAGAGTTTCCAAAGTGGGCAACGTAGTGGCAGCTTTAACTCTCTGAAATGAATGCACTCGTCAGAGAGCAGTTACTAGGAACGCTTCTTTCTGCGTTTTATTTCGAGATATTTCACTTTTTGCCATAGTCTTCAATGCACTGCAAAATATCCCTTTTTCGTTTTTTACAGGAACAGTTTTCGAACATGGCCTTATGAGAAAAGAGGTATAATTCCCTGAGTGGAATGCACACATGCAAATGCAGTCTCTTGGAAAGCTTCACTCCAGTATTTATCAGAAGATATTTCCTATTGACCCTCAGGTCTGAATATGTCTCCGAATGTCCCTTCGTGAATCTGTCTATGACGAGTTCCAATCCGTCAATAAAGCAGTATCAACACTATGACGAGTTTAATGCATATGTCACAAAGGAACTCCTTGGAAACCTTCTCTACAGTATCTATCTGAAGATATTTCCTTTTTCACCGTAAGCCTCAAGGCGCTGCCGAGTATCCCTTTGCTGGCTCACCTAAAAGAGTGTTAGAATACTGCTCAATGAAAACAGAACCTTAACTGTGCGAATGCAATTCAGGTGACCTAGAGCAGTTTCACAGAAAGTTTCCTTCCGCTTTTTATCAGAGGGTATTACTTTTTCAGCATATTCTAAAGAGCGCTCCCAAATATCCTTTCTGAGGTTCCACAGAAACAGTGATTTCAAACTGCTCAATCCAAAGACTGATTTACCTCTATGAGATGAGTACACACATCACAAAGCACTGGCTCCAAAAGCTTCTCTCCACTTCTCATCAGAAGACGTTTGTTTTCTCACCACAAGAAAATGGGCGCCACTTAATATCCCTTCCCAGATTCCTCAGAGACAGAGTTTCCAAACTGGGCAACGTAGTGGAAGCTTTAACTCTCTGAAATGAATGCACACCCCCGAGAGCATTATCTTGGAATGTTTCGTTTTGGTTTTTATTTCCGGATATTTCACTTTTTGCCATAGTCTTCAACGTGTTGCCAAATGTCACTTTTTCAGTTTTACAGGAACAGTGCTCAAACACCGCTAGGAGGAAAAAGGTACAACGCATTGTGAAATGCACACAGCACAGCACAGTTTCTCAGAAAGTTTATCCTCTGTTTCTATCTGAAGATATCTCCTATTTGACGTCAAGCGTGAATGTGCTCTTGAATATCCCTTCGCAAATCCATCCAAGACGCAGTTTCAAAACTGCGTAATAGAAAGAAAGTTTTTTCTAAGTGAGATGCATAGACGTATCTATCACAAAGCAGTTTCACAGAAATCTTCTTTCCAGTTTTTGTCTCAGGATACTTGCTATTTCACCACAGCCATCCATAGATTCCCAAATGTCCTGTGGTAGCTTATTCTCCAAATGGGATTCTCCCGTCCACTATGAGAAGAAAGGTATAACTGTGTGAGTGGAATGCACATGTAACGAAGCAGCTCCACGGAAATCTTCTGTCCAGTATCTATCTGATGATATTTCCCTTTTCCCTATAAGCCTCAAAGTGCTCTTGAGTATCCCTTAGCTGACTCACATAAATCAGTGTTAGAATACTGGTCAATGAAAACAGAAGCTTAACTGTGCGAATGCGATTCACGTGGCCTAGAGCAGTTTCATAGAAAGTTTCCTTCTGGTTTGTATTGGAGGTTGTGTCTTTTTCAGCATATTCTTAAGAGCGTTCCCAAATCTCCTTTCTTAGGTTCCACAGAAATAATGACTCACGTAAAACAGTGTTAAAATATTGCTCAATTAAAAAGGAAATTTAACTGTGTGAATGCAATTCACGTGACCAAGAGCAGTGTCACAGAACGTTTCCTCTGGTTTTTATCAGAGGGTATTACTTTGTCAGCGTATTCTTAAGAGCGTTCCCAAATATCCTTTCTCAGGTTGCACAAAAACGGTGATTTCAAATTGCTCAATCCAAAGAGTGATGTAACTATGAGATAAATACACACATCACAAAGCACTTGATCTGAAAGCTTCTCTCCATTTCTCATCAGAAGAAGTTTCCTTTCTCACCAAAGATTCTGGACGCCACTTAATATCCCTTCCTAGGTTCCTCAAAGACAGAGTTTACAAACTGGGCAATGTAGCGGAAGCTTTAACTTTCTGAAATGAATGCACACCCCAGAGAGCAGTATCTTGGAACGTTTCTTTCTGTTTTTTATTTCCGGATATTTCCCTTTTTGCCATAGTCTTCAACGTGCTGCCAAATATCACTTTTTCAGTTTTACAGAAACAGTGCTCAAACACTGCTATCAGAAAAAAGGTATAACGCCCTGTGGAATGCACACATCACAACGCAGTTTCTCAGAAAGCTTCTCTCCAGTTTTTTCTGAAGATATCTTATATTTAATGTCAAGCACGAATGTGCTCCCGAAAGACAATTCGAAACCTGTCCATGATGCAGTTTCAAAATTGCATAATAGGAAGAAAGTTTTATCAATGTGAGATGCATAGACATATCTATCACAAAGCAGTTTCACAGAAACCTTCTTTACAGTTTTTGTCTGAGGTTACTTGCTTTTTCACCATAGCCGTCCATAGACTCCCAAATGTCCTGTGGTAGCTTATTCTCCAAATGTTATTCCCCCATCATCTATGAGAAGAAAGGTAAAACTCTGTTTGGAATGCCACGTAACAAAGCAGCTCCACGGAAATCTTCTACTCAGTATCTATCTGAAGATATTTCATTTTTCCCCATGAGCCTCAAAGCGCTCCCGTATATCCCTTAGCTGACTCACCTAAAACAGTGTTAGGACACTGGTCAATGAAACCACAAGATTAAATGTGTGAGTGGAATGCACGCGACCTAGAGCAGTTTCAGAGAAGGTTTCCTTCTGGTTTTTATTGGAGGGTATTTCTTTTTCAGCATATTCTTAAGAGTGTTCCCAAATGTCTTTTCTCAGTTTCTGCAGAGATTTCAAACCGCTCAATATAAAGAATGATTTAACTCTATGAGATGGATATTCACATCACTGGCCAGGTTCTCCGAAAGCTTCTCTCCAGTTTTCACTACAAGACGTTTTCATTCTCACCGGAAGCATCCAGGACCACTTAATATCCTTTCACAGATTAATCAGAGACAGAGTTTCCAAACTGGGCAATGTAGTGTCAACTTTAGTTGTCTGAAATGAGTGCACCCGCCAGAGAGAAGTTTCTTGGAACGTTGCTTTCTAGGTTTTATTCCCGGATATTTCACTTTTTGCCATATTCTTCAAAGCGCTGCAAAATATCCCTTTTTCAGTTTTACAGGAACAGTGTTCAAACACTGTCTTATGAGGGAAGAGGTATAACTCCTTGGGTGGAATGCACATATCACAAAGCAGTTTTTCCGAAAGCTTCTGTGCAGTTTTTATCTGGTGATATTTCCTGTTTCCCCATAAGCCTTAATGTGCTCCCGAATGTCCCTTCGGGAATCCATCAATGACGCAGTTTCAAAACTGCATAATAGAAAGAAAGATTTATCTAAGTGAGATCAGTAGACATATCTATTACCAAGCAGTGTGAGAGACTGTTTTTTCCAGTTTTTGTCTGAGGATAATTCCTTTTTCACCATAACCATCTGTATACTCTCGAATGTTCCCTAGTAGCGTTTTTCCCAAACGGGATTCCCCAACCCACTATGAGAAGAAAGGTTTCACTCCTGTGAATGGAATGTACACGTCAAAAGCCACTCCTCGGAAATCTTCTCTCCCGTATCTATCTGAAGATAATTCCGTTTTCACCATAAGCCTCAAAGCACTCCCGAGTGTCCCTTAGCTGACTTACCTAAAACAGTGTTAGAATACTGCCCCCCCCCCAAAAAAAATCCAGAAGCTTAACAGTGCGAGTGGACTTCACGTGATCTAGATCAGTTTCACAGAAAGTTTCCTTCTGGTTTTTATTGGAGGTTATGTCTTTTTCAGCATATACTTTAGAGCATTCCCAAATGTCCTTTCTCAGATTCCACAGAAACAGTGATTTCAAACTACTCAATCCAAAGAACGGTTCAACAGTAAGAGATGAATACACACAGCACAAAGCACTTGCTCTGAAAACTTCTTACCAGTCTTCATGCGAAGACGTTTCCTTTCTCACCTGAAGCCTCTGGGCGCCACTTAATAACACTTCACAGATTCTTCAAAGACAGAATTTCCAAACTGGGCAACGTAGAGGAACCTTTAACTCTTTGAAATGAATGCACTCGTCAGAGAGCTGTTTTTTGGAATGCTTCTTTCTGGGTTTTATTCCCAAATATATCACTTTTCACCATTGACTTGAATGTGCTGCAAAATATCACTTTTTCAGTTTTACAGGACCAGTGTTCGAAGACTGCTTTATGAGAAAAGAGGAATAATACCCTGAGGGGAATGCACACATCACGAAGCAGTCTCTCAGAAAACTTCACTCCAGTATTTATCAGAAGATATTTCATGTTTCTCTACAGGCCTTAATGTGTCTCCGAATGTCCCTTCGCGAATCCGTCTATGACGAGTATCAATGCATCTATGACGCAGTATCAACACTATGATGAGTGGAATGCACATGTCACAAAGGAGCTCCTCGGAAATCTTCTCTCCAGTATCTATCAGAAGATATTTCCGTTTTCACCATAAGCTTCAAGGCACTACAGAGTATCCCTTAGCTGACTCACCTAAAACAGTGTCAGAATACTGGTCAATGAAAACAAAAGCTTAGTTGTGGGAATGCAATTCACGTGACCTAGAGCAGTTTCACAGAACGCTTCCTTGTGGTTTTTATTGGAGAGTATTACTTTTTCAGCATATTCTTAAAACCGTTCCCAAATATCCTTTCTCAGGTTCCACAGAAACAGTGATTTCAAACTGCTTAATCCAAAGAATGATTTAACTCTATGAGATGAATACAAACATCACAAAGCACTTGCTCCCAAAGCTTCCTTCCACTTCTCATCAGAAGACGTTTCCTTTCTCACTAGAAGAATCCGGGCGCCACTTAATATCCCTTCCCAGGTTCCTCAAAGACAAAGGTTCCAAACTCGGCAATGTAGTAGAAGCTTTAACACTCTGAAATAAATGCACACCCCAGTAAGCAGTTTCTTGGAACGTTTCTTTCTGGTTTTAAGTTCCAAAAATGTCACTTTTTGCCATAGTCTTCAACGTGCTGCCAAATATCACTTTTTCAGTTTTACAGGAAGAGTGCTCAAACACTGCTATGAGAAAAAAGGTATAACACCCTGTGGAATGCACATACTACAACGCAGTTTCTCAAAAAGCTTCTCTCCAGTTTTTATCTGAAGATATCTCCTATTTAACATCAAGTGCGAATGTGTCCTGAATGTCCCTTCGTAAATCCGTCCATGATGCAGTTTTGAAACTGTGTAATAGAAAGTTTTATCCATGTGAGATGCATAGACATATCTATCACAAAGCAGTTTCACAGAAACCTTCTTTACAGTTTTTGTCTGAGGTTACTTGCTTTTTCACCATAGCCATCCATAGACTCCCAAATGTCCCGTGGTAGCTTATCCTCCAAATGGGATTCCCCCATCCTCTATGAGAAGAAAGGTGTAACTCTGTGAGTGGAATGCACACGTAAAAAAGCAGCTCCATGGAAATCTCTCAAGTATCTATCTGAAGATATTTCCCTTTTCACTGTAAGCCTCAAAGTGCTCCCGAGTATCCCTTAGCTGACTCACCTAAAATAGTGTTAGAACACTGCTCAATGAAAACAGAAACTTAGTGGTGTGAAGGCAATTAACGTGACCTAGAGAAGTTTCACAGAACTTTTCCTTCTGCTTTTTTACGGAGAGTATTGCTTTTTCAGCATATTTTTAAGAGCGTTCCCAAGTGTCCTTTCTCAGGTTCCACAGAAACAGTGATTTCAAACTGCTCAATCCAAAGTATGATTTAACTCTATGAGATGAATATACGCAGCACAAAGCACATGCTCTGAAAGCTTCTCTCCACTTCTCATCGGAAGACGTTTCCTTTCTACACACAAGAGTCCAGGCGCCATTTAATATCCCTTCCCAGATTCTTCAAGGACAGAGTTTCCAAACTGGGCAACGTAGTGGAAGCTTTTACTCTCTGAAATGAATGCACACCCCAGAGAGCAGTTTCTTGGAACGTTTCTTTCTGGGTTTTTTCCTGGATATTTCACTTTTTGCCATATTCTTCAAAGCACGGCAACATATCCCTTTTTCAGTTTTACAGAAACAGTGTTCAAAAACTATCTTATGAGAAAAGAGGTATAACTCCCTGGGTGGAATGCACACATCACAAAGCAGTTTCTCCAAAAGCACCTGTCCTGTTTTTATATGGTGATATTTCCTATTTCCCCATAAGCCTTAATGTGCTCCTGATTGTCCCTTTGGGCATCCGTCCATGAGGCAGTTTCAAAACTGTGTAATTGAAAGGAATTTTTATCTATATGAGATGCATAGACATATCTAATACAAAGCAGTTTCACAGAAAGCTTCTTTCCAATTTATGTCTGAGGATACATGCTTTTTCACCATAGCTGTCCATAGACTCCAAAATGTCCCATGGTAGCTTATTCTCCAAATGGGATTCCCCGTCCTCTTTGAGAAGAAAAGTATAAGTCTGTGAGAGGAATGCACACATAACAAAGCAGCTCCACGGAAATCTTCTCTGCAGTATCTATCAGTAGATATTTCCCTTTTAACTGTAAGCCTCAAAGCGCTCCCGAGTATCCCTTATCTGACTCCCTAAAACAGTGTTAGAATACTGGTCAATGACCAGAAGTTTAAATGTGCAAGTGAAATGCACATGACCTAGAGCAGTTTCACAGAAGTTTCCTTCCGGTTTTTATTGGAGGGTATTTCATTTTCAGCATATTCTTAAGAGTGTTCCCAAATGTCTTTTCTCAGTTTCCACAGAAATAGTGATTTCAAACTGCTAAACACAAAGAATGATTTAACTCTATGAGATGGATACACACATCACAAACAAGGTTCTCCCAAAGCTTCTCTCCAGTTTTCATTATAAGATGTTTCCTTTCTCACCGCAAGCATCCGGGCTCCACTTAGTATCCCTTCACAGGTTAATCAGAGACAGAGTTTCAAAACTGGGCAATGTAGTGTCAACTTTAACTCTCTGAAATGAATGCACACGCCAGAGAGGTTTCTTGGAACGTTGATTTTTGGATTTTATTTCCAGATATTTCACTTTTCGCCATAGTTTTCAATGTGCTGCAAAATATCCCTTTTTCAGTTTTACAGGAACAGCGTTCGAACACTGCCTTATGAGAAAAGAGGTATAATTCCCTGAGTGGAATACACACATCACAAAGCGGTTTCTCCAAAAACTTCTCGCCAGTTTTTATCTGGTGATATTTCCTATTTCCCCATAAGCCTTAATGTGCTCCCGAATGTCCCTTTGGGTATCCGTCCATGACGCAGTTTCAAAACTGCGTAATAGAAAGAAAGATTTATCTAAGTGAGATGAACAGACATATCAATTACAAAGCATTGTGAGAGAATGCTTCTTTCCAGTTTTTGTCTGAGGATAATACCTTTTTCACGATAGCTGTCTGTATACTCCCGAATGTCCCCTGGTAAGGTTTCCAACAAACAGGATTCCCAAATCTTCTATGAGAAGAAAGGTTTCACTCTGTGTGTGGAACGTACACGTCAAAAGCACCTCCTCAGAAATCTTCTCTTCAGTATCTATCTGAAAATATTTCCGTTTTCACCATAAGCCTCAAAGCACTCCCGAGTGTCCCTTAGCTGGCACACCTAAAAGAGTGTCAGAATACTGCCCAATGAAAACAGAAGCTTAACAGTGCGAGTGGACTTCACGTGACCTAGAGCAGTTTCACAGAAAGTTTCCTTCTGGTTTTTACTGGAGCTTAAGTCTTTTTCAGCATATTCTTAAGAGCGTTCCCAAATGTCCTTTCTCAGCTTCCACAGAAACAGTGATTTGAAACTGCTCAATCCAAAGAACGATTCAATTCTATGAGATGAATACACACAGCACAAAGCAGTTGCTCCGAAACTTCTCACCAGTTTTGACGTGAAGACGTTTCCTTTCTCACTGGAAACCTCTGGGAGCCACTTAATATCCCTTCACAGATTCCTCAAAAACAGAGTTTCCAAACTGGGCAACGTAGTGGAAGCTTCAACTCTCTGAAATGAACGCACACCCCAGAGAGCAGTTCCTTGGAACTTTTCTTTCTGTTTTTTATTTCCAGATATTTCACTTTTTGCCCTAGTCTGCAACGCGCTGCCAAATATCTCTTTTTCAGTTTTACAGGAACAGTGCTCTAACACTGCTATGAGAAAAAAGCTATAACGCCCTGTGGAATGCACACATCATAACGCAGTTTCTCAGAAAGCTCCTCTGCAGTTTTGATCTGAAGATATTTCCTATTTAATGTCAAGCACAAACGTGCTCCCAAATGTCTCTTCGCAAATCCTTCCATGACGCAGTTTCAAAACAGCATAATTGAAAGAAAGTTTTATCAATGTGAGATGCATAGACATATCTATCACAAAGCAGTTTCACAGAAAGCTTCTTTCCAGGTTTTGTCTGAGGATACTTGCTTGTTCACCATAGACGTCTGTAGACTCCCAAATATCCCGTGGTAGCTTATTCTCCAAAGGGGATTACCCCGTCCTCTATGACAAGAAAGGTATAACTCTGTGAGTGAAATGCACACATAACAAAGCAGCTCCACGGAAATCTTATCTCCAGTATCTATCTGAAGATATTGCCCTTTTCACCGTAAGCCTCAAAGCGCTCCCACGTATCCCTTAGCTGACTCACCTAAAACAGGGTTAGAATACTGGTCAAAGAAAACAGAAGCTTTAATGTGCGAGTGGAATGCACGTGACCTAGAGCAGTTTCACAGAAGGTTTCCTTCTGGTTTTTATTGGAGGGTAATTCTTTTTCAGCATATTCTTAAGAGTGTTCCCAAATGTCCTTTCTCAGTTACCACAGAAACAGTGATTTCAAACTGCTAAATAAAAAGAATGACTTAAATCTATGAGATGGATACACACTTCGCAAACCAGGTTCTCTGAGTGCTTCTCTCCAGTTTTCATTATAAGACGTTTCCTTTGTCACTGGAAGCATCCGGGTGCCACTTAATATCCCTTCACAGATTAATCAGAGACAGAGTTTCCAAACTGGGCAACGTAGTGTCCACTTTAACTCTCTAAATGAATGCCTACACCAGAGAGACGTTTCTTGGAAAGTTGCTTTCTGGGTTTTATTCCCGGATATTTCACTTTTTGCCATATTCGTCAAAGTGCTGCAAAATATCCCTAATTCAGTTTTACAGGAAGAGTGTTCAAACACTGTTTACGAGAAAAGTGGTATAACTCCCTGGGTGGAATGCATATATCCCAAAGCGGTTTCTCTGACAGCTCCTCTACAGTTTTTATCTGATGATATTTCCTATTTTCCCATAAGTCTTAATGTGCTCCCAAATGTCCCTTTGGGAATCCGCCCATGACACAGTTTCAAAACTGCGTAATAGAAAGAAAGATTTATCTAAGTGAGATGAATAGACATAACTATTACAAAGCGGTGTCAGAGAATGCTTCTTTTCTGTTTTTGTCTGAGGATAATTTCTTTATCACCATAGCCGTCTGTATACTCCCGAATGTCCCCTGGTTGCGTTTTCCCCAAATGGGATTCCCCAATCCTCTTTGAGAAGAACGGTTTCACTCTGTGAGTGGAATGTACACATCAAAAGCACCTCCTCGGAAATCTTCTCTCCAGTATCTAACTGAAGATACTTCCGTTTTCACCATAAGTCTCACAGCACTCCCGAATGTTCCTTAGGTGAATAACCTAAAACAGTGTTTCAATACTATGCAATGAAAACAGACGCTTTGCAGTGCGAGTGGATTTCACGTGGCCAAGAACAGTTTCACAGAAAATGTCCTTCTGGTTTTTATTGGAGGTTGTGTCTTTTTCTGCATATTCTTAAAAGTGTTCCCAAATGTCCTCTCTCAGGTTCCACAGAAACAGTGATTTCAAACTGCTCAATCCAAAGAACGATTCAACTCTGTGAGGCGAATACACACAGCATAAAGCAGTTTTTCTGAAAGCTTCTCACCAGTTTTCATTCGAAGATTTTTCCTTTTTCACTGGAAGCCTCCACGCAGCACTTATTATCCCTTCACAGATTCCTGAAAGACAGAGTTTCCAAACTGGGTAACGTAGTGGAGGCTTTAACTCTCTGAAATGAATGCACACCCCAGAGAGCAGTTTCTTGGAACGTTTCTTTCTGGTTTTTATTTCCGGATATTTCACTTTTTGTCATAGTCTTCAATGAGCTGCAAAATATCAGTTTTTCAGTTTTACAGGTACAGTGTTCAAACACTGTCTTATGAGAAAAGAGGTATAACACCCTGGGTGGGATGCACACATCACAAAGCAATTTCTCCGAATGCTTCTCTCCAGTTTTTATCTGGTGATATTTCCTACTTGTCAATAAGCCTAAATGTGCTCCTGAATGTCCCTTCGGGAATCTCTCCATGATGCAGTTTCAAAACTGCGTAATAGAAAGAAATATTTATCTAAGTGAGTTGAATAGACATATCTATTTCAAAGCAGTATGAGAAAATGCTTCTTTCCAGTTGTTGTCTGAGGATAATTCCTTTTTCACCATAGCTGCCTGTATTCTCCCGAATGTACCCTGGTAGCGTTGTCCCATACGGGATTCCCCAATCCTCTATGAGAAGAAACGTTTCACTCTGCGAGAGGAATGTACATGTCAAAAGAACCTCCTCGGAAATCTTCTCTCCAGTATCTATCTGAAGATATTTCCGTTTTCACCATAAGCCTCAAAGCACTCCCGAGTGTCCCTAAGCTGACTCATTTAAAACATTGTTAGAATACTACCCAATGAAAACAGAAACTTAACAGTGCAAGTGGACTTCAAGTAGCCTAGAATCGTTTCACAGAAAGTTTCCTTTTGGTTTTTATTAGAGATTAGGTCTTTTTCAGCGTATTCTTAAGAGCGTTCTTAATTATCCTTTCTCAGATTCCACAGAAACAGTGATTTCAAACTTCTCAATCAAAGAATGATTCAACTCTATGAGATGAATACACACAGCACAATGCAGTTTTCCCGAAAGCTTCTCACCAGTTTTCATGCAAAGACGTTTCCTTTCTCAACGGAAGCCTCCGGGCACCACTTAATATCCCTTCACAGATTCGTCAAAGACAGAGTTTCCAAACTGGGCAACGTAGTGGAAGCTTTAACTCTGAAATGAATGCACTCCTGAGAGAGCTGTTTCTTGGAACACTTCTTTCTGGGTTTTATTTCCAGATATATCACTTTTCGCCATAGTCTTAAATGCACTGCAAAATATCACTTTTTCAGTTTTACAGGAACAGTGCTCGAACACTGTCTTATGAGAAAAGAGGTATAATTCCCTGAGTGGAATGCACACATCACAAAGCAGTTTCTCAGAAACCTTCACTCCAGTATTTATCAGATGATATTTACTATATCCCCACAGGCCTGAAGGTGTCTCCGAATGTCCCTTCGCGAATCTGTCTATGACGAGTATCAATCCGTCTATGATGCAGTATCAAGAATATGATGATTGGAATGCACACGTCACAAAGGAACTCCTCGGAAATCTTCTCTCCAATATCTAGTTAATATATTTCCGTTTTCCCCTTAAGCCTCAAGGCGCTCCCGAGTATCCCTTAGCTGACTCACCTAAAACAGTGTTAGAATACTGCTCAATGAAAACAGAAGCTTAACTGTGTGAATGCAATTCATCTGACCTAGAGCAGTTTCATAGAATGTTTCTTTTTGGTTTTTATCGGAGGGTATTACTTTTTTAGCATATTGTTAAGAGCGTTCCCAAATATCCTTTCTCAGGTTCCACAGAAACAGTGATTTCAAACTGCTCAATCCAAAGGATGATTTAACTGTATGAGAAATACACACATCACAAAGCACTTGCTCCAAAAGCATCTCTCCACTTCTCATCAGAAGACGTTTCCTTTCTCACCACAATAATCCGGGCGTCACGTAATATCCCTTCCCAGATTCCTCAAAGACAAAGTTTCCAAACAGGGCAACGTAGTGGAAGCTTTAATAATCTGAAAAGAATGCACAGCCCAGAGAGCAGTTTCTTGGAACGTTTCTTTCTGGTTTTTATTTCCGGATATTTCACTTTTTGCCGTAGTCTTCAACGTGCTGGAAAATATCACATTTTTAGTTTTACAGGAACAGTGCTCAAACACTGCTATGAGAAAAAAGGCATAAAGCCCTGTGGAATGCACACATCACAACGCAGTTCCTCAGAAGTCTTCTCTCCAGTTTTTAGCTAAAAATATCTCCTATTTAACATGAAGCATGAATGTGTTCACGAATGTCGCTTCACAAATCAGTCCATGACGCAGTTTCAATATTGCATAATAGAAAGAAAGTTTTCTCTAGGTGAGATGCATAGATATATCTATCACAAAGCACTGTCTCGAAAGCTTCCTTCCCATTTTTGTCTGAGGAAACTTGCTTTTTCACCATATCCCTCCATAGATTCCCAAAAGTCCCATTGTAACTTATTCTCCAAATGGGATTTCTTCGTCCTCTATGAGAAGAAATGTGTAACTCTGTGAGTGGAATGCACATGTAACAAAGCAGCTCCACAGAAATCTTCTCTCCAGTTTCTATCTGAAGATATTTCCCTTTTCACCATAAACCTCAAAGCGATCCCGAGTATCCCTTAGCTGACACACTTTAAACAATGTTAGAATAGTGGTCAATGAAAACAGAAGCTTAAATGTGCGAGTGGAATGCACGTGACCTAGAACAGTTTGACAGAAGGTTTCCTTCTGGTTTTTATTAGAGGGTATTTCTTTTTCAGCATATTCTTAAGAGTTCCCACATGTGCTTTCTCAGTTTCACAGAAACAGTGATTTCAAACTGCTCTATACAAAGAATGATTTAACTCTATGAGATGGATACACACATCACAAACCAGGTTCTCCCAAAGCTTCTCTCCAGTTTTCATTTTAAGATGTTTCCTTTCTCACTGCGAGCATCTGGGTGCCACTTAATATCCCTTCACAGACTAATCAGAGACAGAGTTTCCAAACTGTGGATCATAGTGTCAAGTTTAACTCTCTGAAATGAATGCTGACGCCAGAGAGAAGTTTCTTGGAACGTTGCTTTCTTGGTTTTATTCCTGGATATTTCACTTTTTGCCATATTCTTTAAAGCGCTGCAAAATATCACTTTTTCAGTTTTAAAGGTACAGTGTTCAAGCACTGTCTTATGAGAAAAGCGATATAACTCCCTGGGTGGAATGCACACATCACAAAGTGGATTCTCCGAAAGATCCTCTCCTGTTTTTATCTGGTGATATTTCCTATTTTCCCATAAGCCTTAATGTGCTCCCGAATGTCCCTTCGGGAATCCATCCATGACGCAGTTTCAAAACTGCATAATAGAAAGAAAGATTTCTCTAAGTGAGATTAATAGACATATCTATTACAAAGCAGTGTGGGAGAACACTTCTTTCCAGTTTTTGTCTGAAGATAATTCTTTTTTCACCATAGCCATCTGTATACCCCTGAATGTCCCTTGGTAGCATTTTTTTAAAATGGGATTCCCCAATACTCTATGAGAAAAAGATTTCACTCTGTGAGTAGAATGTATATGTCAAAAGCACCTCCTCGGAAGTCTCCTCTCCAGTACCTATCTGAAGATATTTCCGTTTTCACCATAAGCCTCAAAACGCTCCTGAGTGTCCCTTAGCTGACTCACTTAAAACAGTGTTAGAATATTTCCCAATGAAAACAGAAACTTAAGAGTGCGAGTGGACTTCACGTGACCTGGGCAGTTTCACAGAAATCTTCCTTCTAGTTTTTATTGGAGGTTATGTCTTTTTCCGCGTATTCTTAAGAGCGTTCCCAAATGTCCTTTCTCAGCTTCCACAGAAACAGTGATTTCAAACTGATCAATCCAAAGAATGATTCAATTCTATGAGACAAAAACACACAGCACAAAGCACTTGCTCTGAAAGCTTCTCACCAGTTTTCAGGCGAAGACATTTCCTTTTTCACCGGAAGACTCTGGGAGCCCCTTAATATCCCTTCCCAGATTCCTCAAAGACAGAGTTTCCAAATTGGGCAATGTACGGGAAGCTTTAACTCTGTGAAATGAATACACTCGTCAGAGAGCAGTTTCTTGGAACGCTTCTTTCTAGGATTTATTTCCAGATATTTCACTTTTCGTCAAAGTCTTCAATGCACTACAAAATATCACATTTTAAGTTTTACAGGAACAGTGTTCGAACACTGCATTATGAGAAAAGAGGTATAATTCCCTGAGTGGAATGCACACATCTTAAAGCAGTCTCTTGGAAAGCTTCACTCCAATATTTATCAGAAGATATTTCATATTGACCCACAAGCCGGAATGTGTCTCCGAATGTCCCTTCGTGAATCCGTCTGTGACAAGAATCAATCCGTCTTGACGCAGTATCAACACTATGACGAATGGAATGCACACGTCACAAAGGAACTCCTTGAAAATATTCTCTCCAGTATCTATCAGAAGATATTTCCGTTTTCACTGTAAGCCTCAAGGCACTCCCGAGTGTACCTTAGCTGACTCACCTAAAACAGTGTCAGAATATTGCCCAATGAAAAAAAAAGCTTAACTGTGAGTGGACTTCACGTGGCCTAGAGCAGTTTCACAGAATGTTTCCTTCTGATTTTTATTTGAGGTTATGTCTTTTTCAGCATATACTTAAGTGCGTTCCCAAATGTCCTTCCTCAGGTTCCACAGAAACAGTGACTTCAAACTGCTCAATCCAAAGAATGATTCAACCCTATGAGGTGAATACACACAGCATAAAGCAGTTGCTCCGAAAGCTTCTCACCAGTTTTCATGTGAAGACATTTCCTTTCTCACCAGAAGCCTCCGGGCACCACTTAATATCCCTTCCCATATTCCTCAAAGACAGAGTTTCCAAACTGGGCAACGTAGTGGAAGGTTTAACTCTCTGAAATGAATGCACTCGTCAGAGAGCAGATTCTTGGAATGCTTCTTTCTGGGATTTCTTTCCAGATATTTCACTTGTCACCATAGACTTCTATACGCTGCAAAATATCACTTTTTCAGTTTTACAGGATCAGTGTTCGAACACTGCCTTATGAGAAAAGAGGTATAACTCCCTGAGTGGAATGCACACATCAAAGAAGCAGTCTGTCAGAAAGCTTCACTCCAGTATTTAACAGAAGATATTTCCTATTTCCCCACAGGCCTGAATGTGTCTCCGAATGTTCTTCACCTATCCATCTACGATGAGTATCAATCCATCGATAATGCAGTATCAACGCTATGGCTAGTGGAATGCACATGTCACAAAGGAGCTCCTCGGAAATCTTCTCTCCAGTATCTATTGGAAGATATTTCTGTTTAACCATAAACCTCAAGGTGCTCCCTAGTATCCCTTAGCTGACTCAACTAAAACAGTGTTAGAATACTGCTCACTGAAAACAAAAGCTTAACTGTGCAAATGCAATTCACGTGACCTAAAGCAGTTTCACATAGTTTCCTTCTGGTTTTTATCAAAGGGTATTTCTTTTTCAGTATATTCTTAAGAGCGTTCCCAAATATCTTTTCTCAGTTTCAACAGAAACAATCATTTCAAACTGCTCAATCCAAAGAATGATGTAGCTCTATGAGATGAATACACACATCACAAAGCACTTGCTCCGAAAGCTTCTCTCCACTTCTCATCGGAAGACGTTTCCTTTCTCACTAGAAGAATCCGAGTGCCACTTAATATCCCTTCCCAGCTTCCTCAAAGACAGAGTTTCCAAACTGGGCAACGTAGTGGAAGCTTTAAGTCTCTGAAAAGAATGCACACCCCAGAGAGCAGTTTCTTGGAACGTTGCTCTCTGGTTTTTATTTCCTGATATTTCAGTTTTTGCCATAGCCTTCAACGTGTTGCAAAATATCACTTTTTCAGTTTTACAGGAACAGTACTCAAACACTGTTATGAGAAAAATGGTATAACGTACTGTGGAATGCCCACATCACAACGCATTTACTCAGAAACATTCTCTCCAGTTTTGTTCTGAAGTTATCTCCTATTTAACGTCAAGTGCGAATGTGCTCCCGAATGTCCATTCACAAATTCGTCCATGACGCAGTTTCAAAACTGTGCAATAGATAGATAATCCTTAGTGTATTCCCGAATATCCCTTTGGGAATCCGTCCATGAGGCAGTTTCAAAACTGCGTAATAGAAAAAAAGATTTATTTAAGTGACATGAATAGACATATCTATTACAAAGTATTGTGAGAGAACACTTCTTTCCAGTTTTCGCCTGAGGATAATTCCTTTTTCATCATAGCTGTCTCTCTACTCCCGAATGTCCCCTGGTATCATTTTCTTCAAATGGGATTCCCCAATCCTCTATGAGAAGAAAGGTTCATTCTGTGAGTGGAATGTACATGTGAAAAGCAACTCTTCGGAAATCTTCTCTCCAGTATCTATCTGAAGATATTTCCGTTTTCACCATAAGCCTCAAAGCACTCTCGAGTGTCCCTTAGCTGACTCACCTAAAACAGGGTTTGAATACTGCCAATTGAAAAGAGAAGCTTAACAGGGCCAGTGGACATCACGTGACATAGAGCAGTTTCACAGAAAGTTTCCTTCTGGATTTTATTGGAGCTTATGTCTTTTTCAGCATATTCTTAAAAGCGTTCACAAATGTCTTTTCTCAGGTTCCACAGAAACAGTGATTTCAAACTGCTCAATACAAAGAATGATTCAATTCTATGAGATGAATACACAGCACAAATCAGTTGCTCCAAAAGCTTCTCACCTGTTTTAACACGAAGACGTTTCCTTGCCCACCGGAAGCCTCTTGGCGCCACTTAATATCCCTTCACAGATTCTCCAAACACAGAATTTCCAAACTGGGCAACGTAGTGGAAGATTTAACTCTCTGAAATGAATGCACACCCCGGAGAGCAGTTCCTTGGAACGTTGCTTTCTGGTTTTTATTTCCGGATATTTCACTTTTTGCCATAGTCTGCAATGCATTGCCAAATATCTCTTTTTCTGTTTTACAGGAAGGTGCTCAGACACTGCTATGAGAAAAAAGCTATAACGCCCTGTGGAATGCACACATCATAACGCAATTTCTCAGAAAGCTCCTCTCCAGTTTTGGTCTGAAGATATTTCCTATTCAATGTCAAGCACGAATGTGCTCCTGAATGTCCCTCCGCAAATCCGTCCATGACGCAGTTTCAAAACAGCATAATAGAAAGGAAGTTTTATCTATGTGAGATGCATAGACGTATCTATCACAAAGCAGTTTCACAGAAAGCTTCTTTCCAGGTTTTGTCTGAGGATACTTGCTTGTTCACCAGAGACGTCCGTAGACTCCCAAATATCCCGTGGTAGCTTATTCTCCAAAGGGGATTACCCCGTCCTCTATGACAAGAAAGGTATAACTCTGTGAGTGAAATGCACACATAACAAAGCAGCTCCACGGAAATCTTATCTCCAGTATCTATCTGAAGATATTGCCCTTTTCACCATAAGCCTCAAAGCGCTCCCACGTATCCCTTAGCTGACTCACCTAAAACAGGGTTAGAATACTGGTCAAAGAAAACAGAAGCTTAAATGTGCGAGTGGAACCACGTGACCTAGAGCAGTTTCACAGAAGGTTTCCTTCTGGTTTTTATTGGAGGGTAATTCCTTTTCAGCATATTCTTAAGAGTGTTCCCAAATGTCCTTTCTCAGTTTCCACAGAAACAGTGATTTCAAACTGCTCAATACAAAGAATGATTTAACTCTCTGAGATGGATACACACAACACAAACCAGGTTCTCTCGAAGCGTCTCTCCAGTTTTCATTATAAGACGTTTCCTTTCTCACTGCAAGCATCTGGTCGCAACTTCATATTCCTTCACAGATTAATCAGAGACAGAGTTTCCATACTGGGCGACATAATGTCAACTTTAACTCTCTGAAATGAATGCACACGCCAGAGAGAAATTTCTTGGAATGCTGCTTTCTGGGTTTTATTCCCAGATATTTCACTTTTTGCCATATTCTTCAAAGCACAACAAAATAGCCCTTTTTCAGTTTTACAGGAACAGTGTTCAAACACTGTCTTACGAGAACAGATGTAAAACTCCCTGGGTGGAATGCACACATCACAAAGTGGTTTCTCCGAAAGCTTCTATCCAGTTTTTTTCTGGTGATATTTCCTATTAACCAATAAGCATTAAACTTCTCCTGAATGTCCCTTTGGGAATCCCTCCATGACGCAGTTTCAAAACTGCATAAAAGAAAGAAAGATTTATTGAAGTGTGATGAATAGACATATCTATTACAAAGCAGTGTGAGAGAAGGGTTCTTTCGAGTTTTTGTCTGAGGATAATTCCTTTTTCACCAAAGCCATCTGTATACTCTCGAATGTCCCCTGGTAGCATTTTCTCCAAACGGGATTCCCCAATCCTCTATGAGAAGAAAGGTTTCACTTTTGTGAGTGGAATGTATGTGTCAAAAGCAACTCCTCGGAAATGATCTCTCCAGTATCTGTCTGATGATATTTCCGTTTTCACCATAAGCCTCAAAGCTCTGCCGAGTGTCCCTTAGCTGACTAACCTAAAAGAGTGTTAGAATGCTGCCTAAAGAAAACAGAAGCTTAACAGAGTGAGTGGACTTCACGTGACCTAGAGCAGTTTCACAGAAAGTTTTCTTCTGGTTTTTATTGGAGGTTATGTCTTTACCAGCATATTCTTTAGAGCATTCCTAAATGCCCTTTCTCGGGTTCCACAGAAACAGTGATTTCCAACTACTCAATCCAAAGAATGATTAAACTCTATGAGATGAATACGCACAGCACAAAGCACTTGCTCCGAAAGCTTCTCTTCACTTCTCATCAGAGAACGTTTCCTTTCTCACCACAAGAATCCGGGCACCACTTAATATCCATTCCCAGAATCCTCAAAGATAGATTTTCCAAACTGGGCATCCTATTGGACGCTTTAACTCTCTGAAATGAATGCACTCGTCAGAAAACTGTTTCTTGGAATGGTTCTTTCTGGGTTTTATTTCCAGATATATCAATTTTCACTATATTCTTCAATGTGCTGCAAAATATCACTTTTTCAGTTTTACCCGAACAGTGTTCGATCACTGCCTTATCAGAAAAGAAGTATATTTCCCTGAGTTGAAGGGACACATCACAAAGCAGTCTATCAGAAAACTTCACTACAGTATTTATGAGAAGATATTTCCTATTTCCGCACAGGCCTGAATGTGTCTCCGAATGTCCCTTTGCAAATCCATCTATGACGAGTATCAATCCGTCTATGATGCAGTATCAACACTCTGACGAGTGGAATGCACACGTCACAAAGGATCTCCTCGGAAGTCTTCTCTCCAGTATCTAACGGAAGATATTTCCTTTTTCACCGAAAGCCTCAAGGCTCTCCCAATTATCTCTTAGCTGACCCATCTAAAACAGTGTTAGAATACTGCTCAATGAAAACAGAAGCTTAACTGCATATGCAATTTACGTGACCTATAGCAGTTTCACAGAAAGTTTCCATCTTTTTTTATCAGAGGGTATTACTTTTTCAGCATATTCTTTTTTTATTATTATTATACTTTGAGTTCTAGGGTACATGTGCATAATGTGCAGGTTTGTTACATATGTATACTTGTGCCATGTTGGTGTGCTGCATCCATCAACTCCTCAGCACCCATCAACTCTTCATTTACATCAGGTATAACTCCCAATGCAATCCCTCCCCCCTGCCCCCTCCCCATGATAGGCCACGGTGTGTGATGTTCTCCTTCCCAAGTCCAAGTGATCTCATTGTTCAGTTCCCACCTATGAGTGAGAACATGCGGTGTTTGGTTTTCTGTTCTTGTGATAGTTTGCTAAGAATGATGGTTTCCAGCTGCATCCATGTCCCTACAAAGGACACAAACTCATCCTTTTTTATGAATGCATAGTATTCCATGGTGTATATGTGCCACATTTTCTTGATCCAGTCTGTCACTGATGGACATTTGGGTTGATTCCAGGTCTTTGCTATTGTGAATAGTGCCACAATAAACATACGTGTGCATGTCTCTTTATAGCAGCATGATTTATAATCCTTTGGGTATATACCCAGTAATGGGATGGCTGGGTCATATGGTACATCTAGTTCTAGATCCTTGAGGAATCGCCATACTGTTTTCCATAATGGTTGAACCAGAATACAATCCCACCAACAGTGTAAAAGTGTTCCTATTTCTCCACATCCTCTCCAGCACCTGTTGTTTCCTGACTTTTTAATGATCGCCATTCTAACTGGTGTGAGATGGTATCTCATTGTGGATTTGATTTGCATTTCTCTGATGGCCAGTGATGCTGAGCATTTTTTCATGTGTCTGTTGGCTGTATGAATGTCTTCTTTTGAGAAATGTCTGTTCATATCCTTTGCCCACTTTTCGATGGGGTTGTTTGTTTTTTTCTTGTAAATTTGTTGGAGTTCTTTGTAGGTTCTGGATATTAGCCCTTTGTCAGATGAGTAGATTGCAAAAATTTTCTCCCATTCTGTAGGTTGCCTGTTCACTCTGATGGTAGTTTCTTTTGCTGTGCAGAAGCTCTTTAGTTTAATGAGATCCCATTTGTCAATTTTGGCTTTTGCTGCCGTTGCTTTTGGTGTTTTAGACATGAAGTCTTTGCCCATGCCTATGTCCTCAATGGTACTACCTAGGTTTTCTTCTAAGGTTTTTATGGTATTAGGTCTAAAATTTAAGTCTCTAATCCATCTTGAATTAATTTTCGTATAAGGAGTAAGGAAAGGATCCAGTTTCAGCTTGCTACTTATGGCTAGTCAATTTTCCCAGCACCATTTATTAAATAGGGAATCCTTTCCCCATTTCTTGTTTCTCTCAGGTTTGTCAAAGATCAGATGGCTGTAGATGTGTGGTATTATTTCTGAGGACTCTGTTCTGTTCCATTGGTCTATATCTCTGTTTTGGTACCAGTACCATGCTGTTTTGGTGACTGTAGCCTTGTAGTATAGTTTGAAGTCAGGTAGCGTGATGCCTCCAGCTTTGTTCTTTTGACTTAGGATTGTCTTGGAGATGTAGGCTCTTTTTTGGTTCCATATGAACTTTAAAGCAGTTTTTTCCAATTCTGTGAAGAAACTCATTGGTAGCTTGATGGGGATGGCATTGAATCTATAAATAACCTTGGGCAGTATGGCCATTTTCACGATATTGATTCTTCCTATCCATGAGCATGGTATGTTCTTCCATTTGTTTGTGTCCTCTTTTATTTCACAGAGCAGTGTTTTGTAGTTTTCCTTGAAGAGGTCCTTTACATTCCTTGTAAGTTGGATTCCTAGGTATTTTATTCTCTTTGAAGCAATTGTGAATGGAAGTTCATTCATGATTTGGCTCTCTGTTTGTCTGTTACTGATGTATAAGAATGCTTGTGATGTTTGCACATTAATTTTGTATCCTGAGACTTTGCTGAAGTTGCTTATCAGCTTAAGGAGATTTTGGGCTGAGACAATGGGGTTTTCTAAATATACAATCATGTCATCTGCAAAGAGGGACAATTTGACTTCTTCTTTTCCTAACTGAATAACCTTGATTTCTTTCTCTTGCCTGATTGCCCTAGCCAGAACTTCAAACACTATGTTGAATAGGAGTGATGAGAGAGGACATCCCTGTCTTGTGCCAGTTTTCAAAGGGAATTTTTCCAGTTTTTGCCCATTCAGTATGATCTTGGCTGTGGGTTTGTCATAAATAGCTGTTATTATTTTGAGGTACGTTCCATCAATACCGAATTTATTGAGCGTTTTTAGCATGAAGTGCTGTTGAATTTTGTCAAAAGCCTTTTCTGCATCTATTGAGATAATCATGCGGTTCTTGTCTTTGGTTCTGTTTATATGCTGGATTGTGTTTATTGATTTGCGAATGTTGAACCAGCCTTGCATCCCAGGGATGAAGCCCACTTGATCATGGTGGATAAACTTTTTGATGTGTTGCTGAATCCGGTTTGCCAGTATTTTATTGAGGATTTTTGCATCGATGTTCATCAGGGATATTGGTCTAAAATTCTCTTTTTTTGTTGTGTCTCTGCCAGGCTTTGGTATCAGGATGATGTTGGCCTCATAAAATGAGTTAGGGAGGAGTCCCTCTTTTTCTATTGATTGGAATAGTTTCAGAGGGAATGGTACCAGCTCCTCCTTGTACCTCTGGTAGAATTCAGCTGTGAATCCATCTGGTCCTGGACGTTTTTTGGTTGGGAGGCTATTAATTATTGCCTCAATTTCAGAGCCTGCTATTGGTCTATTCAGGGATTCAACTTCTTCCTGGTTTAGTCTTGGAAGAGTGTAAGTGTCCAGGAAATTATCCATTTCTTCTAGATTTTCCAGTTTATTTGCGTAGAGGTGTTTATAGTATTCTCTGATGGTAGTTTGTATTTCTGTGGGGTTGGTGGTGATGTCCCCTTTATCATTTTTTATTGCGTCAATTTGATTCTTCTCTCTTTTCTTCTTTATTAGTCTTGCTAGTGGTATGTCAATTTTGTTGATCTTTTGAAGAAACCAACTCCCAGATTCATGGATTTTTTGGAGAGTTTTTTGTGTTTCTATCTCCTTCAGTTCTGCTCTGATCTTAGTTATTTCTTGCCTTCTGCTAGCTTTCGAATGTGTTTGCCCTTGCTTCTCTAGTTCTTTTAATTGCGATTTTAGAATGTCAATTTTAGATCTTTCCTGCTTTCTCTTGTGGGCATTTAGTGCTATAAATTTCCCTCTAAACACTGCTTTAAATGTTTCCCAGAGATTCTGGTATGTTGTATCTTTGTTCTGATTGGTTTCAAAGAACATCTTTATTTCTGCCTTCATTTCGTTATGTACCCAGTAGTCATTCAGGAGCAGGTTGTTCAGTTTCCATGTAGTTGAGCAGTTTTGATTGAGTTTCTTATTCCTGAGTTCTAGTTCGATTGCACTGTGGTCTGAGAGACAGTTTGTTATAATTTCTGTTCTTGTACATTTGCTGAGGAGTGCTTTACTTCCAATTATGTGGTCAATTTTGGAGTAAGTGCGATGTGGTGCTGAGAAGAATGTATATTCTGTTGATTTGGGGTGGAGAGTTCTCTAGATGTCTATTAGGTCTGCTTGCTGCAGAGATGAGTTCAATTCCTGGATATCCTTGTTAACTTTCTGTCTTGTTGATCTGTCTAATGTTGACAGTGGAGTGTTGAAGTCTCCCATTATTATTGTATGGGAGTCTAAGTCTCTTTGTAAGTCTCTAAGGACTTGCTTTGTGAATCTGGGTGCTCCTGTATTGGGTGCATATATATTTAGGATAGTTAGCTCTTCCTGTTGAATTGATCCTTTTACCATTATGTAATGGCCTTCTTTGTCTCTTTTGATCTTTGATGGTTTAAAGTCTGTTTTATCAGAGACTAGTATTGCAACCCCCGCTTTTTTTTGTTCTCCATTTGCTTGGTAAATCTTCCTCCATCCCTTTATTTTGAGCCTATGTATGTCTCTGCGTGTGAGATGGGTCTCCTGAATACAGCAGACTGATGGGTCTTGACTCTTTATCCAGTTTGCCAGTCTGTGTCTTTTAATTGGAGCATTTAGTCCATTTACATTTAAGGTTAAGATTGTTATGTGTGAACTTGATCCTGCCATTATGATATTAACTGGTTATTTTGCTCGTTAGTTGATGCAGTTTCTTCCTAGCCTCGATGGTCTTTACATTTTGGCATGTTTTTGCAATGGCTGGTACCGGTTGTTCCTTTCCATGTTTAGTGCTTCCTTCAGGGTCTCTTGTAAGGCAGGCCTAGTGGTGAGAAAATCTCTAAGCATTTGCTTATCTGTAAAGGATTTTATTTCTCCTTCACTTATGAAACTTAGTTTGGCTGGATATGAAATTCTGGGTTGAAAATTCTTTTCTTTAAGAATGTTGAATATTGGCCCCCACTCTCTCTTCTGGCTTGGAGAGTTTCTGCCGAGAGATCTGCTGTTAGTCTGATGGGCTTCCCTTTGTGGGTAACCCGACCTTTCTCTCTGGCTGCCCTTAAGATTTTTTCCTTCATTTCAACTTTGGTGAATCTGGCAATTTTGTGTCTTGGAGTTGCTCTTCTCGAGGAGTATCTTTGTGGCGTTCTCTGTATTTCCTGGATTTGAATGTTGGCCTGCCCTACTAGGTTGGGGAAGTTCTGGATGATATCCTGAAGAGTGTTTTCCAACTTGGTTCCATGTTCCCCCTCACTTTCAGGCACCCCAATCAGACGTAGATTTGGTCTTTTTACATAATCCCATACTTCTTGCAGGCTTTGTTCATTTCTTTTTCTTCTTTTTTCTTTTGGTTTCTCTTCTCGCTTCATTTCATTCATTTGATCCTCAATCGCTGATACTCTTTCTTCCAGTTGATCGAGTCGGTTACTGAAGCTTGTGCATTTGTCACGTATTTCTCATGACATGGTTTTCATCTCTTTCATTTCGTTTATGACCTTCTCTGCATTAATTACTCTAGCCATCAATTCTTCCACATTTTTTTTCAAGATTTTTAGTTTCTCTTTGCTGGGTACATAATTCCTCCTTTAGCTCTGAGAATTTTGATGGACTGAAGCCTTCTTCTCTCATTTCATGAAAGTCATTCTCCGTCAAGCTTTCATCTGTTGCTGGCGATGAGCTGAGCTCCTTTGCCGGGGGAGATGTGCTCTTATTTTTTGATTTTCCAGCTTTTCTGCCCTGCTTTTTCCCCATCTTTGTGGTTTTATCTGCCTCTGGTCTTTGATGATGGTGACGTACTGATGGGGTTTTGGTGTAGGTGTCCTTCCTGTTTGATAGTTTTCCTTCTAACAGTCAGGACCCTCAGCTGTAGGTCTGTTGGAGATTGCTTGAGGTCCACTCCAGACCCTGTTTGCCTGGGTATCAGCAGCAGAGGCTGCAGAAGATAGAATATTTCTGAACAGCGAGTATACCTGTCTGATTCTTGCTTTGGAAGCTTCCTCTCAGGGGGTACTCCACCCTGTGAGGTGTGGGGTGTCAGACTGCCCCTAGTGAGAGATGTCTCCCAGTTATGGTACTCAGGGGTCAGGGACCCACTTGAGCAGGCAGTCTGTCCCTTCTCAGATCTCAACCTCCGTGTTGGGTGATCCACTGCTCTCTTCAAAGCTGTCAGACAGAGTCGTTTGCGTCTACATAGGTTTCTGCTGCGTTTGTTATTGTTTACTATGCCCTGTCCCCAGAGGTGGAGTCTACAGTGACAGGCAGGTTTCCTTGAGCTGCTGTGAGCTCCACCCAGTTCAACTTCCCAGCGGCTTTGTTTACCTAGTTAAGCCTCAGCAATGGCGGGCGCCCCTTCCCCAGCGTTGCTGCTGCCTTGCTGGTAGATCACAGACTGCTGTGCTAGCAATGAGGGAGGCTCCGTGGGCGTGGGACCTGACCGGCCAGGTGTGGGATATAATCTCCTGGTGTGCCCGTTTCCTTAAAGCTCGGCATTGGGGTGGGAGATACCTGATTTTCCAGGTGTTGTGTGTCTCATTTCCCCTGGCTAGGAAAAGGTGTTCCCTTCCCCCTGCGCTTCCCAGGTGAGGCGATGCCTCGCCCCGCTTCAGCTCTCGCTGGTCGGGCTGCAGCAGCTGACCAGCACCGATTGTCTGGCACTCCCTAGTGAGATGAACCCAGTACCTCAGTTGAAAATGCAGAAATCACTGGTCTTCTGTGTCGCTCGCGCTCGGAGTTGGAGACTGGAGCTGTTCCTATTCGGCCATCTTGCCGTCATCTGTCTCAGCATATTCTTAAGAGCGTTCCCAAATATCCTTTCTGAGGTTCCACAGAAACTGATTTCCGACTGCTCAATCCAAAGAATGATTTAACTCTATGAGATGAATACACACATCACAAAGCACTTGCTCTGAAAGCTTCTCTCCACTTTTCTTCGGAAGACGTTTCCTTTCTCACCACAAGAATCCGGGCGATACTTACTATCCCTTCCCTTCCAAGATTCCTTAAAGACAGAGTTTCCAAACTGGGCAATGAAGTGGAAGCTTCAACTCTCTGAAATGAATGCACACCCCAGAGAGCAGTTGCTTGGTATGTTTCTTTCTGGTTTTTATTTCCGGATATTTCTCTTTTTGGCATCATCTTCAATATGCTGCCAAATATCACTTTTTCAGTTTTACAGGAACATTACTCAAACACTGTTGTAAAAAAAAAAGTTATAACGTCCTGTGGAATGCACACATCACAACACAGTTTCTCAGAAAGCTTCTCTCCAGTATTTATCTGAAGATATCTCCTATTTAACGTCAAGTGCCAATGTGCTCTCGAATGTCCCTTTGCAAATCCGTCCATGACGCACTTTCAAAACTACATAATAGAAAGAAAATTTTATATATGTGAGATGCATAGACATATCTATCACAAAGCAGTTTCACAGAAAGATTCTTTCCGGTTTTTGTCTGAGGATACCTGCTTTTTCACCATAGCCATCCATATACACCCCAATGTCCCATGGTAGCTTATTCTCCAAATGGGATTCCCCCGTCCTCCATGAGAAGAAAGGTATAGCTCTGTGAGTGGAATGCACACGTAACAAAGCAGCTCCACGGAAATCTTCTCTCCAGTATCTGTCTGAAGATATTTCCCTTTTCACCGTAAGCCTCAAAGCTCTCCTGACTATCCCTTAGCTGACTCACCTAAAACAGGGTTAGAATACTGTTCAATGAAAACAGAAGCTTAAATGTGCCAGTGGAATGCAAGTGACCTAGGGCAGTTTCACAGAAGGTTTCCTTCTGGTTTTTATTGGAGGGTATTTCTTTTTCAGCGTATTCCTAAGAGTGTTCCCAAATGTCCTTTCTCAGTTTCCAAAGAAACATTGAATTCAAACTGCTCAATACAAAGAATGATTTAACTCCAGGAGATGGATACACACATCACAGACCAGGTTCTCCCAAAGCTTCTCTCCAGTTTTCATTATAAGATGTTTCCTTTCTCAGCACAAGCATCCAGGCGCCACTTAATATCCCTTCACAGATTTATCGGAGACAGAGTTTCCAAACTGGGCAACGTAGTGTCAAATTTAACTCTCTGTAATAAATGCAGACGCCAGAGAGAAGTTTCCTGGAACGGTGCTTTCTGGGTTTCATTCCCGGATATTTCACTTTTCACCATATTCTTCAAAGCGCTGCAACATATCCCTTTTCCAGTTTTACAGGAACAATGTTCAAACACTGTGTAGAGGTTTACATGCTCACAAACAGGGTGTTCCCGATAAGTCCTGCTCTCACAAATGAAGCAGGGCATTCCCCATAAGTCCTGCTCTCGCAAACGAAGCAGGGCGTTGCCGACAAGTCCTGTTGCAAATGATGCAGGGCGTTCCCAATAAGTCCTGCTCTTGCAAACGAAGCAGGATGTTGGGGGCCTGTTTATATGTAAACATCTTGAAAATCCAGAAAGTCAGGGAAAGGTCAGAAAAACAACAATGTGTCTTGTGACTTGGCAAAATTCCACAAACGACTGTATAAAATAAAGCGGAGCATGCCATTCAAGGCGGCCGCCATGTTTGTCTTGTCTTGTGTAGTCTTGTGTGTTCATTCGTTTGTTTAGGAAACATGCGGACCCCAACATCTGGCACAGTGAGGAGGGTCTGTGGCTCCACGAAAGCAAGGAACTGGAGGGGGAACACCCCAGGCAGGTACATAAAGTAAGGGGGACCCATGGGAAAATTATGGGGAATTCCACCTCTCTGGCCTCTGAATATTTGTGGTTACTCCAGGGACTGTTGATGTCTATAGGAGTAGAAGTTAGTTAAGGAACATAAGACTTTGAAGCGATTGTTTGCCCAATTCGAACAACATTGTTATTGGTTTCAATATCAAAACAAAGTGCAGTTAAATCGAAAGGAATGGTTACAAGTGGTTAAAGCCCTGCGTTGAGCTCATAAGCGAGGGAAAATGATGCCTCTGACTTTTTGGACTTTGTGTAGTTCCATTACTCAGGCATTAGAGTTACTTGAAACTGACTCAGAGCATGGCGATACTGCCACAGGAGGTGAGGCATCTGAAGCTTTAGAGAGGAATGATCCTAGAGAGGGACATATTTACGCCCCAGTTGTTGAGGACAAGGAATTGGAAAAAGAGCTAATGCCTCCTTCATCTGAAGGAAATTCTGATTTGCAGCGCATTTTAGAGATGTTACAACAGTTGTTAAAATTGCAAATTACTGCTGCTCCTGTTTCTCCTATCTCTCCACCATCTCCTTTGAAAAAGGATTTCCCTTTGCCTCCACCTCCAACCTCTTTGCCTATGTCAGGTCAGGTTTTCTCTGTGCCTCTTCCTCCTGTAGGAGAAAAGAAGGAATTGAAGGAAAAGGATGATTTCAAGGAATTAGATTTATTCCCAATAACACGGGTTGCTTTAGGCCCCAATGCTCAGTTCTCAAACTGAGGCCAGAATGTAACTTTACAGCCCTACAATTTAAATTTTTGAAGGAAATGCTAATTATGGACCTCAGTCACAGTTTGTTCTTGGCCTTCTCGATTCTTTCTCTTTAGAACATATGATGATTTCTATTGACTGGGAAACGTTGGGACAGGCTGTCCTTGATCATTCACAATGGCTTCAATTAAAAAGTTGGTGGTGGGAGGAAGTAAGAGTACAAGCTAGAAAAAATGCTACCCGAAATCCCCCAGGACCTACTGAAGAGCAGCTTACGGGTTCAGGACAATAGGCCACTCTTAATGCTCAGGCAGGCCTAGATGATATTGCTCTCACTTAGATTAAAGCCTTGTTTATAAAAGCGCAGACTAAGGTTGAAATAGTGGGTAAAACTTCTTTACCTTTTGTAAAGATCCTACAAGGAGCCACTGAGCCGTATCCAGATTTTGTAGCACGTCTTCAAGATGCTGTATTAAAGACTGTAGGTTCAGGCCCTGCTGCTAAAATTCTTTTGGATACTCTGGCTTTTGAGAGTGTTGATCCCGAGTGCCAAAAATTGCTGTGTCCTCTAAAAGCTAGTGGAACTGATTTAGCTGAATAGATTCGGGCTTGTGCAGGTGTTGGAGGAGCTATTTACAATGCTCAGTTGTTTGCTGGGGCACTTTCTAAGGCTTTAAAAGGCAATTCTAAACAAGGTATATGTTATCAATGTGGGAAACCCGGTCATTTTAAGAAGGAATGCCGGAAAAATTAGGCTCTTCTGCTCTAAAAGAAAAAAGGTTACCATCTGATATGTGTAAACAATGTGGCAAGGGTCGACATTGGACCAATGAATGCTGTTCAAAAACTGATAAAGTGGGAATGTATTGTCACCCCTCTCAGGAAACGGGAACCGGGGCCCGCAGGCTTGGGGCCCCAACAACTACAATGCAGGCCTACGCCAGTACCCAGTGAGCAGTGGCTTACAACATCAAGGAATGACCTCGAGTCCTCCTTAAAGACATCTTACCCTACCCCAGTTTCTCAGCTTTATGCTGCCACTAAGCAGAGTGCCGCTGCTGACCTAGCTATTGTCCAACCTTATACTTTATCTCCTAATGGAGGAATATATAAGTTGGCTACTGGAGTGTGTGGTCCTTTGCCAAAGGGACATGTAGGACTTTTACTAGGTCGAAGCAGCAGCACTATGCGGGGATTAATGGGGTTAATGGTGGTCCCAGGAATTATTGATCCTGATTTTACTGATGAAATCCTTATTATGGCACAAGTCTCACAATTTATGCACCTAGAGGCAAGGGAACGTATTGCACAATTGCTTTTATTGCCTTTTTTCCCTTTCTTATCTAGAGATGTGTCTCATCAAGGAGGTTTCAGTAGTACTGAGAAAACTGTTTTCTGGCAAACTTTAGTTTCTGATCAAAAACCTTTATGTTCATTGCAAATTAATGGGATACTTTTTGAGGGATTAGTCGACACAGGAGAGGATGTATATAATAATGTTTGGCTCAATGGCCTATCATTGGAAAAAGAAACAAGTATCGGTTCCTCTATCCGGCCTAGGTACTGCTTCTATAGTCTACCAAAATGTCGAGCCCCTGAGCTGTGTAGGACCTGAAGGACAACAAGGAAAAGTGTTCTTTTATATTGTTCCCATTAATATTAACCTTTGGGGCCGTGATCATTTACAACAATTTGGTGCCTTTTTAAGCATTCCTCATTTCTTCTGCTGCCAAAAATATGACGTTCAAAATGGGCTACAATCCTTTAAACTCTTAGCCACTGTCCACAAGACTCAAGCTTTACAATTAAAGTGGAAAACTACAACTCCTGTTTGGGTGGAACAGTGGCCATTATCTAAAGAAAAACTTAAGGCTTTAGTTAAGGAACAATTGGCTGAGCGGCATATTGAACCAAGTACTTCTGCATGGAATTCCCCTGTGTTTGTCTTGTCAAGAAAAAAAAAAGGGAAACTGGCACTTATTAACTGATCTTAGAGCTGTAAATATTTGTATTCAACCTATGGGTACTTTATCCCCTGTAGCAGAAGAAGAATTGTCTTTTGTAGAAAATAGAATTAGTGAAGCTCACCTTGATTATATTGCACCCAATCTTCCACTTTCATTGTGTCTTTTGCATACTCCCCATTCACCAATGGCCGTTTTACACCAAGATAATAATATTCTGGAGTGGCTGTTTTTGGCTAATAAAGCCATTAAGAAAATTCACCCATATATTGATAAATTGGCTGAATTAATTATTAAAGGATGACATCGAGCTTGTCAGTTGCTTTGTGCTGACCCTATAAAAATTATTCTCATTCAGCTTTGCCAGGACCTTATCTTTTGGCAATAGTCAGATTGATTCTTTACTTATTGGCAGTGTCCAGCGGGCTCAGGATGCGCACCACCTACATCATATTAATAGTTTAGGATTACAATGGTGATTTTCTATAACACCCCATCAAGCCCGAGCTATTGTCAGAGCCTGCTGATCTTGTGCTCCTATTATTGCACCTTTTTTAAGTCCAGGTATTAATCCTCGAGGCATTCAACAAAATCACATTTGGCAAATGGATGTAACTTATGTTCCTTCCTTTGGTCGTTTAAAATACATTCATCACACTATTGATACGTGGTCACATTTACAGTGGGCTACGCCATTACCCTCTGAAAAGGCTGACTCTGTTATTACTTATTTACTTACTTGCTTTGCAGTTATGGGAGTCCCTGCTGATTTAAAAACTGATAATGCCCCTGCTTATTGCTCTTGCAAATTGGCTGCCTTTCTCTCTTTATACCATATTCATCATTCCACTAGTATTCCATTTAACAGTCAAGGTCAAGCAATTATTGAAAGAGCCAATGCTACCTTAAAATTACAACTTTTAAAACTAAAAGGGGGAGATGGGCGAGATTCCCCAAAACATCAAATTCTGAAAGCCCTTTTTACTTTAAATTTTCTCAACCATTGGTGCCAATTACAGCAGTCTGCAGCGGTAAAACATTTTCAACAGCCTTTAGAAAAACCGCAAAACAGTAATCAGTGGGTGTATTATCCTTCATTACAAGGGCAATATTTAAAAGGAAAAGTTTTACAATGGGGCCGAGGCTATGCTCTTGTCCGTACAGGTGCCGGAGACGAGTGGTTTCCATCTCGACGGTTGAAACAGTGCCATGGCGAAGAGGAGCCGATCCAAAGAGTTCCTGAAGGAATTCTAGCAGCTAAATCTGAGCGCTCAGAGAACATTCACCTTTGGAACTCATGCGGGGCCCCCAACATGGGGACAACTGAAACAGTTAAGAAGCTGAAGGGGTTGTTCAACAAGCTGGGCAGCCCAAAACCCCACTGACTTTATTCCTGGCTATGCTGGCCGTAGTAAAATGTCAGGTAACAGCTGGAGAATTTACATACTGGGCTTATATTCCTTTTCCACCCTTATATCAAGGTGTGGCCTGGGGAGACAGAGAAGTCCCAGTATTTACTAATGATACTGCTTGGATGCCATTGCCTTTTTTAAACCAGGATCCTGAATTAAACACTGGCACCGTAAATAGTTCTTATCAATTTGGGGTTGAAGGGTTACCTATATGTCTTGGGGGGGTAGTCCACATTGTCTGCATCTTTCTCATGAGGCCTGGGCTGTTCGCTATAACCATAGTCATATCTCTGCCTTTACTATGATTATTGTTGCTCAAAGTTTTAAGTATAATCATACTGCAGTACTTAATGAAACTCTGCCAAGTACATTATCTTTATGCCCTATCCCTGATGTGTCCGGAGGTGTTTCCCAACTAGAGTGGACTAGATGTAGAAGTAGTGGGCCACGATTGTTGTTAGAAGTAAAAGGGAAGAGTCATAAATACCTTGTTACAGATTGGAGTGTACATGGAGGTTTTCAGACTAAATTCAGCCATGTCAACCTGCGTTGGCATAAGGTAATCACAGCATTTCTGCAGATGGCAATGAAACTATTATTTGGCATGATGGTGGTCTCTCACCCCCTTGCCACATTTGGCTAATACCTCACAAATACAAGGTCATATTTGGAAGTTGCTAGCTGCTGGTAAACCAATGTTCACTTTCACGGGAAACATGTCTTTAAATCTTACTAATATTGCTAACCCTTTCCATATATCTTTGCATCGAAATAGTTCTAGATATGTTATTGCATGTGTAAGAAAGCCTTACTTGTTGTTGACAGGAATTTTTAAATGGGATAATAATACAGGGGTAGTTAACTGTACAAACAATTGTACATTCTTAAGTTGTATAAATATTACTTGGTGGAATAATAATTGGAATGAGTCTCATTTCGATTTATATATACTAAGAGCCAGAAAAGAAACCTTGCTACCTGTAAACTTAACACATGCTTGGAGTGAATTTGCTGGGATTACTCAAATTTACAAGGTTATGCAAGATTTGTCCACCACAGTCAGAGGATGGTTGGAATCGCCGTGACCGCAGTGATAGGACTTGTAGCAATTGCTCCCACCGCTGCTGTTGTTGGATTAGCTCTACACCGGAGTATACAGAATGCAGAATTTGTGCAACAATGGCATGAACAATCACATTTGTTGTGGCAGCAGCAATGAGACATAGATGCTCATTTGACTGAACGAGTGAATAACCTGGAGCAAGTGGTTTCTTGGTTGGGAGATCAGCTAACAGTGTTGAATACCTGAGCTTTGGTGAAATCTGATTGAAACACTACCCCATTTTGTATTACTCCTGTTCCTTTAAACAGCACTGTACATAACTGGACTGAGATAAAGAGACTTTTAATTGGTCATAATAATCTTTCCCTAGAAATACAAGAATTAACACAGAACATTTCTGAAACATTTCACAATCAGTTACCATTGCTGACAGGTGCAGATTTGATGACTGGTATTGCACAAAGTTTGACGTCTTTGAACCCTATGAGTCCTGTAAAAACTTTGCTGACCTGTTTCTAGTAATGTATTGATTGTTGTTCTTGTCTTTGTCATTTTTCACAGTCTGCTGGAGACGGTGCCAAAGGGAAAACACCGAATCCCAGCAAGCCCAACATGTAATGATGGTTTTAAAAGAAATTCAAACTTGTAAATAAGGAAAGGGGAAATGTAGAGGACTACGTGCTCACAAACAGGGTGTTCCCGATAAGTCCTGCTCTCAAAAACGAAGCAGGGCGTTCCCCATAAGTCCTGCTCTCGCAAACGAAGCAGGGCGTTGCCGACAAGTCCTGTTGCAAACGATGCAGGGCGTTCCCAATAAGTCCTGCTCTTGCAAACGAAGCAGGACGTTGGGGGCCTGTTTATAAGTAAACATCTTGAAAATCCAGAAAGTCAGGGAAAGGTCAGAAAAACAACAATATGTCTTGTCACTTGGCAACATTCCACAAACGACTGTATAAAATAAAGCGGAGCATGCCATTCGAGGCGGCCGCCATGTTTGTCTTGTCTTGTGTTGTCTTGTGTGTTCATTCCTTTGTTTAGGAAACACGCAGACCCCAACACACTGTCTTATGAAAAAAGAGGTAAAACTCCCTGGGTGGAATGCTCCCATCACAAAGCAGTTACTCCGAAAGCTTCTCTCCAGTTTTTATCTGGTGATATTTCCTATTTCCCCATAAGCTTTAATGTGATCCCGAATGTCCCATCAGGAATCCGTCCATGACGCAGTTTCAAAACTGCATAATAGGAAGAAAGATTTATCCAAGTGCGATGAATAGACACATCTATTACAAAGCAGTTTGAGAGAACGTTTCTTTCCAGTGTTTGTCTGAGAATAATTCCTTTTTCATCATAGCCGCCTGTATACCCCGAATGTCCCCTGCTAATGATTTCTCCAGATGGGATTCCCCAATCCTCTATGAGTAGAAAGGTTTCACTCTGTGAGTGGAATGTACACATCAAAAGCACTTCCTCGGAAATCTTCTCTCCAGTATCTACCCGAAGATATGTCCGTTTTCACCATAAGCCTCAAAGCACTCCCGAGTGTCCCTAACTGAATTACTTAAAACAGAGTTACAATACTGCCCAATGAAAAGAGAAGCTTAATAGTGCGTTTGGAATTAACTTGGCCTAGAGTAGTTTCACAGAAAGTTTCCTTCTGCTTTTTATTGGAGGTTGTTTCTTTTTCATCATATTCTTAAGAGCATTCCCAAATCTCCTTTCTCAGGTTCCACAGAAATAATGATTTCAAACTGCTCAATCCAAAAAATGATTCAGCTCTATAAGATTAATAAACACACCACAAAGCACTTGCTGTGAAAACTTCTCACCAGTTGTCATGCGAAGACATTTCCTTTTTCACCAAAAGGCTCCGGTCGCCACCTCATATCACTTCACAGATTCCTCAAAAACAGAGTTTACAAACTGGGCAACGTAGTGGAAGCTTTAACTCTCTGAAATGAATGCACTCGTCAGAGAGCAGTTTCTTGGAATGCTTCTTTCTGGGTTTTATTTCCAGATATTTCAGTTTTTGCCATAGTCTTCAACGTAGTGAAAAATATCAGTTTTTCAGTTTTACAGGAACAGTGTTCGAACACTGCCTTATGAGAAAAGAGCTATAATTCTCTTAGTGGAATACACATATCACAAAGCAATCTCTCAGAAAGCTTCGCCCCAGTATTTATCAGAAGATATTTCCTATTTCCCCACTGGCCTGAATGTGTCTCCAAATGTCACTTAGTGAATCCTTCTATGGCGAGTATCAATCCGTCTATGACGCAGTATCTACACTACGACTAGTGAAATGTACACATCACAAAGGAGCTCCTTGGCAATCTTCTTTCCAGTATCTA